>NC_068549.1:11049732-11207353 GCF_026212275.2 Microplitis demolitor | reverse complement strand
CATGACATTTTGTATGGCTGATCATATTAAAGAAACAATGCAAATGACGTTCATGATGCGTAGTCATCATATGCTCACTGATGTATGTCTTGAAGTAGGAACTGAATTATTTTATGCTCATAAAATTATTTTAGCTGCTGCTAGTCCTTATTTCAAGGTAAATTTATTAGATATTATTATATTATTACAAAATCTCAAATTAAATATTAAAATTGAATGATAGGCAATGTTTACGGGAGGATTAAGAGAGTCTGGAATGAGTAGAGTTAAATTACAAGGTGTTTGTCCTACAGCTATGGCAAGATTAATGTTTTTTATGTATACCGGACGAATTAGAGTTACCGAATTGACAGTTTGTACTTTATTACCAGCAGCAACTATGTTTCAAGTATATTTATATAATTTTAAATTAAATTAATAAATTCATCATTTATTGCTTTTATAATAAATTGCAGGTAAATAATGTTATCGAAGCATGCTGTATATTTTTAGAACGTCAATTAGATCCAACAAATGCAATTGGTATTGCTAATTTTGCTGAACAACATGGATGCAAAAATTTACATCATAAAGCAAATCAATTTATTGTACAACATTTTAGTCAAATTTGTCATGAAGAAGAATTCCTTCAATTGTCAGCAATCCAATTGATATCACTTGTAAGAAAAGATGAACTCAATGTACAAGAAGAAAGAGAAGTTTATAATGCCGTATTAAAATGGGTCATGTATAATGAGGAAGCACGTGGTCCTAAAATGGCACATATTTTACAAGCTGTTCGGTGTCAATACTTAACTCCGAATTTTTTAAGAGATCAAATGAAAAATTGTGAAATTCTTAAAAAAGCTCCGGCGTGTCGAGAATATCTAGCTGAAATTTTTAAAGATCTTACATTACATAAAAAACCAATAGTTAAAGAAAGAACGCCTAATACTAAAAGACTTATATTTATTGCTGGTGGTTTTCTCAGACATTCATTAGATACACTTGAGGCATTTAATGTAGATGATAAAGTTTATACTCAGCATGCAAAATTACTAGTACCACGATCAGGTCTGGGTGGAGCATTTTTGAAAGGAATGTTTTATGCTATTGGAGGAAGAAATAATTCACCGCAAACAAGGTTTATATTTAACTATTGAGTCATCTATCTTTTTAATGTTTTTAAGTCTTATAAAACTTCATATTCTTTATTTATTTTTTTAAAGATATGATAGTGATTGGGTTGATAAATATAACCCTGTAGCTAATCAGTGGAGACCTTGTAAAGCAATGACTGTACCTAGAAATCGCGTTGGAGTTGCTGTGATGGATGGATTATTATATGCTGTAGGAGGAAGTGCTGGTGCCGAGTTTCACAACAGTGTTGAATGTTATGATCCAGATCAAGATCTTTGGAAAAAAATAAAACCAATGCATGTTAAGAGACTTGGTGTAGGAGTCGCCGTAGTCAATAGGTGAGAAAATAATAAAAGATTTGTAAATTTTTTAATTAACTACTTTTATTTGGTAAGGTTACTGTATGCAATTGGTGGATTTGATGGGATCCAGCGTTTGTCTTCAGTTGAATGTTATCATCCAGAAAATAATGAATGGACAATGGTATTACCAATGAATAATGGTCGTTCGGGTGCTGGAATTGCAAGCCTTGGACAGTATATTTATGTTGTCGGTGGATATAATGGAAAACTCCAATTAAATTCTGTAGAACGTTATGATACTGAGGGTAATATTTGGGAAGAAGTTAATAATATTTCTATAGCTCGCAGTGCATTAAGTGTCACAGTAATTGATAACAAGTTATATGCAATCGGTAATTATTATTAATATTTTATTTTATTTGTAATAGAATTAAGATATAAATCAAATGATAATAATTTCATTTATATATATATATATATGTATATTTATAAATATATATGTATATATGTATTATACAGGTGGTTATGATGGCAATGTTTTTTTAAATATTGTAGAAATATATGATCCTACTCTTGATAGATGGGAACTAGGAATGCCGATGCCTTCTGCTAGATCGGGGCATGCCAGTGCTGTCTTTTATTATCAATGTCCGCTTCACTCTACGCAGACAGATGAAAATGCATTGACAAATGATGGAAAACCATCGTGACATACAAATGAACTTTTTTTATAAAAATGAATTAATCTGTGTATAAATATAATTTATGTTCTATATTTTTATGTGTAACTTTATGAAACAATCTATGTATATTGTTTTTTTTTTTTTTTTTTTTCATATAAATATTAATATTTTTAATGAAATATTGAATAAACAACAATAATTATTTATTCATGACTGGAATTTAACTATACTATAAAAATTATTTTTATAAAATTAAATATTACGGATCTGTACAAAATATTTTTTTAAAGTCTTGTGCCTAAAAAATTTAGAAAATACAAGGGCTACATCGGGAATAATATCGGACTAGTATATTTTGATACTGAACGTTTTGAGTCTAATCAACATGTGCCTTTAAAGTCAAAGTTTTTTATTCGCTTCGGAAAATTATGATCGAGGTGTCATTCGATTTGTCATCGCATCTAGAAACTTTTTGAAAAATTTGGAGTGGTGCATGCAAAAATTACAAAAGTTATAAACAATTTAGTAAAAAAAAGGAGGTTTGTTTCTTTGCAAATATCTCCAAATGTATTTAAAATTTGTTGAAATTTGAAAAAAAATTCAAAAAGAGGAGGAAATTTCCTAAAAAAAAGTCCTACTTCCCCGAACTTTAGGACCGATATTCATAATTTTTTTACAGGGTTGAAAATACGGCCGAAAACGGGAACTCTCGCTTGTGTAAGCTCCGTCCACTTCGAACCTTAAATAAAAAAACATTATTTAAACTTACTAAATATCAAAAAAGTTTGGAAAATCCAAAAGTGCACGCCTCATAATGGTTATTCAAAAATACAAAATAATTTATTATTTAAATATTCTACTGAAAAAATTAGAATTACATAAATAAATAAAAAAATATATGGTATTGATTTTATCACTATTTTTTATCATTACTTTTAGTTACTTGAGTTTTAGTGTTCAATCTTTCGCGGTATTGGCGTCCGATGAAAAACATACAACGCATGCGTGTACATATTTATCAGCCTGGCAAACAGGAGTGAGCGAACTTCTACCTAAAAAAAAAATGCAAGTGAAATAAGGAATGATTGCGAACCACTGGGATCTCGGAAGAAAATATGTGGCGCCGTCACGATGAACAAATATCGATGTCGATAAAATAAAATAAGATTGGTACGAAATATAGTTCTGCGAAAACGAACAGATGGCTGCAATTGCACATCCCAAATAAAATACAACAAAATTTTAATTATTTTATCACATGTAAAGCCTACAATAAATTCGAACATGTACATTTGATTCAATAAAAATCTCATGTCTAATTACCTAGTACTTTCTATTTAATAAGTAGTATACAATTAGTACGTACATGTTGATTGAACTTATATACAGCTCTTATATAATTACCGAGTAATTTTTATTATATAAATTGCTATCAATTAGTTCGTATAAATATACATATTTATATATATACATATATATATATATATATATATATATATATATATATATATATATATATTTATATCTATAATTTATAGACAATTTAAGTCTAATTATACCTGGTAATTTTCTATCGGATAAATTGCTAAGAATTAGATCGTACATGCACATATATTCAATAGACAGCACTTGTCTAATCAACCGGTAATTACTATTGAATAAATTGCTATTATTCAGTTCGTACATGTACATTTATTTAATAGGCAGCTCCTGTCCAATCACCTGGCAATTTCTATTGTTCAGTTCGTACATGCACATTTATTCAATACACAGCACTTGTCTAATCACCCGGTAATTGCTATTGTTCAGTTCGTACATGTACATTTATTTAATAGGCAGCTTCTGTCCAATTACCTGATGGTAATTTCTATTGTTTAATTCGTACATGCACATTCATTCAATAGATAACACTTGTCTAATCACCTGGTAATTGCTATTGAATAAATTGCTATTATTCAGTTCGTACATGTACATTTATTTAATAGACAGCTCTTGTCTAATTACCTGGTACTTTTTATTAAATACATTGCTATGAATTAGTTCAGATATTTAGATTTATCTGAAAGACAGCTCTCAACTAGTAACGAGGTCATATATTATTGAAATAATTAAAATCAAATAGTTCGTACATGTACATTTATTAAGCTCTTAACTAATAACTGGTAATTTTTCATTGCTTCAATTACTATTAATCAGTTCGTACATGGCCATTTTTTTTACAGATAGTACTAGTCTAATTGCCTCATACATGTACAACTATTCAACTAGTCAACTATAAGAGCTGCTTATCAAATAAATGCACATGTACGAACTAATTGATTGCAATTATTTTAATAACAAATTACCTAGTAATTAGTTAAGAGCTATTTGTTACAAGAGCTGTCTATCGAATAAATGTACATGTACGATTTGATAAATAGCTACTAATTTAAAAAAATCTACTACGTAATGAGACCAGAAACGCCAATTAAATAAGATATACAAGTAAAAACTTATTGATAGCTATTTGGTCAATTGAAAATGGTAGACTGGAGCCGTTTCTTAAGTCAAATGTACATGTACGAATTAATTGGGATCTATGTAGTAAAACAAAAATCGTAGATAAATAGATAAAAACCGTCTATTAAGTCAAATGAATATGCATGAATTATTTGATAGCTAACTAGTCAATAGAAAATGGTGGACACTTAAACTAGAGCCGTCTATATAATTAAATGTACATGTACGAATTTCTTGATAGCTATTTAGTCAATGGAAAATGGTATTTAATTAGACTAGAGTCATTTATTAATTCAAATGTACATGTTCGAATTTATTAGCTGCTAATTGATTAATAGGAAATATCCGACAATTAGAGTTGGGCCGTCTCTTAAGCCGAATGTACATGCACGAATTGAATTCAAGCTTATTATGCAATAAAGATTCTCAGGTAATCAGACCCTAGTGCTGTTTAAATCAGATGTATATATGCGATTTAATTGCATGCTTTATATCTAACAACATTTATAAAATAATTACTAATTGTTTTAACTTCCCGCTAAGAAAATCGACGATTTTCGAAAATTTCGAGAAGTTATTGTTTTCATCCCGATTTTCGAAAATCGAGTTTTCATCAGATGTCGACGTTTTGAGGTCCTAGGAAGCTATTCTGACTATTTTCGGAATGATGTCCGAGTGTGTGTGTGTGTGTGTGTGTGTGTGTGTATGTATGTAAACTCTTTGTAACTTTTGAACTAATGAATCGATTTGGATGTTTAAGGCGGCAATTGAAAGAGTTTGTTGGCCATCAACTTTCCTGAAAATTCCAGGTCATATGATCAAATAGACTCAAAAATATTTGCGAATTACGAAAAAAAAAAAATTTTTTTTTAGTTTTTTATTAATTTCTCAGAAACGACTTATACGATCGACTTCAAAATTTAATCAGCTCTAGTACTCAATAAAACGCGTCGATTGCCACCTCAAACGTCGAAATCGATTAATTAGTTTGAAAGATATCGGCGTTGAAAAGTTAAAAAAATAACATTTTATGTTATTTTTCCCGGATAAATCATAATATAACCTACTGAAATGTGTCTGAAATCATACCAACTCATCCTTTATATGGTTACTTTCGATACATAATGTCATCGAACTTGGTTTTTAGTTTAAATTACACTACCAACAATAAAATCGATAAAACGTAGTTTTTAATATTTTTCTCGGATATTTCATATTTGATTGTTTCTCACATGAGTTAAAACTTATTTAAATCTTGATTTGAATCCCTGGCATTGATTTCTACCTCAATACACTTATTTTATTGAACATGAGCAGGGATTAAATTTTAAAAACCGCTTCATTAACGATTTTTGATTCTTAAATTTTCAAACTTCGGCATAACAGGTAACTTGTTAGAGCTTAAGAAGATCGTAAAAAAACAATCGCATGTGATAGCATTTTCGAGCTCGAAGAGCTCGAGAATATATCTACACTAATGTTTTCGAGCTCTTTGAGGTCGAAAACAGCGGGAAGTTTTGGGGCTGGCCTGCAGAGCCAACCAACGCCCAGATTTTTTTTTTATTTATATGTAATTATTATTTTCTTTTTTTTTTTATTATTTAAATTTACATGTTCGAATAAATATATAGCTAATTAATCAATAGAAAATGGTGAATACTTAAACTAGAGCCGTCTATATAATTAAATGTACATGTACGAATTGATAATTAGTAACTTAATCAATAAAAAATTACCAGTTAAAAGTCAAGAGCTTAATAAATGCACATGTACGAACTAATTGATTGTAATTAATTCAATAATATATGGCTTCGTTATTAGTTGAGAGCTGTTTTTCAGATGAATTTAAATCTTTGAACTAATTGATAGCAATGTATTCAATAAAAAGTACCAGGTAATTAGACAAGAACTGTCTATCGAATAGCTGTACATGTACGAGACAATTGATAGCAATTTATTCAATAAAAAAATACGAGCCAATGAGATCGGTGCTATCTGTAAAAAAAATGACCATGTACGAACTGATAAATAGTAACTTAATCAATAAAAAATTACCAGTTATTAGTTAAGAGCTTCATAAATGTACATGTACGAACTAATTGATTGTAATTAATTCAATAATATATGACCTCGTTATTAGTTGAGAGCTGTCTTTCAGATGAATCTAAATATCTGAGCTAATTGATAGCAATGTATTTAATAAAAAGTACCAGGTAATTAGGCAAGAGCTGTTTATAAATTCTATGTACATACTGGAACTAATTCAAGGCTACATTTCTAATAATAGTATCAGGTAATTAGACAAAAGCTGTTTATCGAATAGCTGTACACGACGAGCTGATTGATACAAATCGAGAGCTAGCTTATTGTTGCTTTTTAGGTCGTATATATATATGTATGTATGTATATATGTATATATTTATATATATAATTCATAGACAGCTCAAGTCTAATTACCTGGTAATTTTCTATCGAATAAATTGCTAAGAATTAGATCGAACATGTACATATTCAATAGACAGCACTTGTCTAATCACCTGGTAATTGCTATTGAAGAAATTGCTATTATTTAGTACGTACATGCACATTTATTCAATAGACAGCACTTGTCTGATTACCTGGTACTTTGTATTGGATTGAAGGCCACAATCGTGTAGTTTGCGCATACTTTTTACTATGGGACACTTGTAAATTTTGTACTATCTTTCTTATAGTCCGTTAATACTATACACCCATAGTAAAATTCATTGGGAATTTTTTACCGTGTAGGTATAGTCTAGAATCAGTCCGGATATGAACATTTCACTATTTTATTGCTCTTCTATTATTTCCTGGAATTTTTTTATCGTATAAATTGTAATGAATACCCTACTAACACGTGTTTGAGGAAGATTTTGAAGTAAGTATATTGAGGAAGACCCTCACCTGCTAGTGTCTTTTTCCTGTATTTGTCTTTCGCAAAATCGTGCGAGAACCGGTTCATAGGGCCCTATGTCACGATTTGTGTAGGTCTTACTTATGGTATCGGACGCAAGAATATTGAAGATATTTCGAACTCGGCGGACAGAAAAGTGTCTGACGCGTTTCTCACACCAGTAGCCCACAGTAGTTACTTACTCATAGCTTACTCATGATCTGCTCAAGGCACACGGTCAATTTTGAGACTTGAGCAAGTCTTGAGAATGCCATGTGCAACTATTTTCAACTATAGTCATCCTCCAGTATTGAGTTTTAATCTTGCACGAATTTCGTGTGAGAGGCTTGCAATTCGAATGTTATCTGGAGTGTCTGCAGCAATTCACTGTAAATCGAAGTGTTTTAATTTAAAACACCTAAGTGTTTAGTTGCCATTTAAATACATTGTAGGCAATTTCTAAACGCTTGCAAGTGTGTAGAAAGTGACTATAATGTATTTAAATAAAAACTAAGCACTTAAGTGATTAAAGATTAAACACTTCGATTTACAGTGGACACTTACGTAGAAAGAGACACTAACACCTATCGATGTGAAGGGCAGACTTGCTCAAAAATTTGAAAAACTTGGTATGTCGGATAAAATGAAAAAGATACACCCAATTCATCGAAGGTTATTGTAAATACCAGGCAGCTTAATAATGTGTACATGTATACTTCGAGGGCAAGAGATTTTTAGGCATAATTAAAAATTATCAGTTATGAGGCAGCTAAATGAAGTGTGTATGTACAATTCACCTCAAGAGCAAGATATTTTCAGTCAATATTAAAAATTATTATTAGTTGTCAGGCAGCCAATCGATGTGTACATGTACAATTCACGTCAAGAGCAAGATATTTTTAGTTTTAATTAAAAATTTTCAGTTATGAGGCAGCTAAATGAAGTGTACATGTACAATTCACCTCAAGAGCAAGATATTTTCAGTCATAATTAAAAATTATGATTACTTGTGAGGCAGAGAATTGAAGTGTACATGTACATTAACTCTAAGCGCGTATTATTTCGAGTTGCAATTAAAAATGATTATTAATTAAGACGCGGCTTATTAATATGTACGTGCACGTTTGGTTTAAGAGGGGGCTATTTTGAGTTACAGTTAACAATTATCATTAACAAAGAGACGCCTTTATTGATAAGTTATTTTAAATTGTCATGTTTACTTTAATTATGGTTTTAAAATACAAATACATAAATTACGTCGGTTACGGAGTAGTACTTTTTTATCATCGCCGCATTGTAGATGATACCATATATTATGGAGTTTGCATCCACGCATTTTCATTTTTTTATTTTGCTTACAGATTGCGCATGTCCAGTCGTCTTTTTTTTTCAATTTTTGTTTTTTTGTTGTACTTTTTTTTTTGTAACTGTAGGTGCGTATCTTTTTTTCTTATTCCGTTATTGTTTTGTAGGACACTGAAAGAATCCCCGCTGCTTTGGACGTCAGAAACATGGCCTGCAATTTGTTCACTCATCGTTTCAGTAGAGACATTATCATTTTTTTCAGGAGTTATATAATCGCACCCTTTATTATTCAGCCCTTTATCATTTTTAATTGATTTATCTTCTTTTTCTAGGGCACTGAAAGAATCTCCGCTGCTTTGGACGTCAGAAACATGGCCTGCAATTTGTTCACTCATCGTTCCAGTAGAGACATTATCATTTTTTTCAGGAGTTATATAATCGCACCCTTTATCATTCAGGTCTTCATCCTTTTTCGTTGATTTATCTTCTTTTTCTAGGTTACTGAAAGAATCACTGCTGCGTTGGACGTCAGAAACATGGCCTTCATTTTGTTTACCCATCGTTTCAGTAGAGACATTATCATTTTTTTCAGGAGTTATATAATTGCACGCTTTATTATTCAGCCCTTTATCATTTTTAATTGATTTATCTTCTTTTTCTAGGACACTGAAAGAATCCCCGCTGCTTTGGATGTCAGAAACATGGCCTGCAATTTGTTCACTCATCGTTTCAGTAGAGACATTATCATTTTTTTCAGGAGTTATATAATCGCACCCTTTATCATTCAGGTCTTCATCCTTTTTCGTTGATTTATCTTCTTTTTCTAGGTTACTGAAAGAATCACTGCTGCGTTGGACGTCAGAAACATGGCCTTCATTTTGTTCACCCATCGTTTCAGTAGAGACATTATCATTTTTTTCAGGAGTTATATAATTGCACGCTTTATTATTCAGCCCTTCATCATTTTTGATTGATTTATCTTCTTTTTCTAGGACTCTGAAAGAATCCCCGCTGCTTTGGACGTCAGAAACATTGCCTGCAATTTGTTCACTCATCGTTCCAGTAGAGACATTATCATTTTTTTCAGGAGTTATATAATCGCACCCTTTATCATTCAGGTCTTTATCCTTTTTTGTTGATTTATCTTCTTTTTCTAGGTTACTGGAAGAATCACCGCCGCTATCGACGTCATCAACATCGTCTTCAGTTTCGTCATCCACAATCATTTTCAAGCGCTTTTCGGACTCTACCGTCATATAGCTCCTAAATTTTTTAAAGCCAAATTCATTTTTGTCTCTTAATTCTCTCTTTCTCTTTATCGATTTTTTTTTGTTTATTCTTTCTAGTAGAATTCTACAATCCTTCAGTTTTATCTTCTCTCTCACTGTAGTCAATTTTATGTCGTTTTCGTCGCTTATATTTTGGTCATTTTCTTTCATCATTTGCAAGTGTTTGATCAATCGATCGATTTCTTCTTGTTTCTTGTCGTTATCTTTGATATCACCGAAATATTTATCTATTATTGAATTCATTTTTCCGCTTTTATCATATCCCAGTGCACCCGCACAGATTATTCGAACAGGAATCTGAAAATTTTTTATTATTATTATTATTGATGAATTTTTAGTGTCAAGAATACTATTTTTAATTACTCACGTAATCCTTAGGGTGATTATGATTTATATCAAATGAAGCAAGCTGTAGGGTAGATTTATTTATTGCTTTTATTGAATAATGAGCCTCGCATCCAAGCTTGTCACTTCTGCAAGAGATAAAATACCATAATTAATAAATAATTTTTATTTAACAATTCTGTGATTATATAATTTATATTTATTGATATTTTTGAAAATGATAACGTTTATTGGTTATAAGCCTTGCAACGAATCTGTACATGTACCTTTTATTTTTAAAAATAGGCAATGCTAATTATTGGGATATTTTAGGACCTAGAAAGCAATTAAAATGATACTGAAATTAGCTGACGTCTAATAATTTTTGAATTTTTTTTAAACAATAAATTATAAAAAAAAAAATGTTTGGAAAAATTGCACCTGAAGGTTTTTAAATTTTCTTTATGTGCATATTTTTAGTTTTTGTTTTTTTGTAATTTATTTGTTGAAAAGAAAATCCGAAAATGACTAATTGTCTGCTACCTTCAAGATCATATTTACGTTTAATCCAAAACTAAGCGACAAAAAATAAATTATAATTTTTAGTAAATTCAAAAACTTTTGATGGTAATCCGAGCATGAATGAAAAATATTTAATGCGAACAACTCGTAATTCAGAGTTTACTTGATAATTTAAACGAGATAAAATACCTGTAGGTAATTTTTACATATTGCTGTACGTTGAAAATCAAATGATCCTGATATTAGCAGACAATTCAAAATGTTCGGATTTTTTTCTCCAAAATATCAATTACAGAAAAAAAAAAAAAAAATAAAAATATGCACATGTAGAAAATTTAAAAAATTTCAGGTGCAATTTTTTAAAATATATATTTTTTTGTATAATTTATCGGTTTTAAAAAAATCCATTCACTATTGGACGTCTGTTAACTTCAGTATCATGAAAATCAACTACGCAGTTATAATTTATAAGCGTAATAAAAAATAAAAATTTATTCAAGTTCGTACATGTACACTTTACGGGGATAATCAGCCACTTAACACAATTTATGTAATACTTGTAATTAGATATAAAACAACCATTTGCACAATACTTACACATAATTACTTCCTTTTGTAACTCGTGGTTCACCCCCTCCTTCGCATTTGTACTCAACTGAATAGTATTTTAGTTTTTTATCAAAGCCATTAAATTTTTCCAGCGACACAGACCTTTTTTTATTAAAAATATATCCAGATTCGAGCTCGAAAATTCTTTTTTTTTTTTCGAAATCTTGGAAACTCTCGAATGTCGCACCATTTTTAAAATATGACGACATAATTAATAAAAATTGTAGATAACTACAGAGTTGAATTATTATTTTTTTTTTATTTATTATTTTTATTTATTATTTTATAACAGGGCTATGCTGTTACTCTGGTCGTCCTTAAATTACCTTTTTAAGGGCGCCACTGGAAGTGATAACGGCCTCCCAGAACCGGATCTTAGATCATCAGGGTCGGTGTAATTTTATTTAATTGTAAGAGAAGGATGAGGAAGGATAACTTATAAATAATTTACTATTTCAATTCACCAATTAAACCTTTTTATTTTCTCATGACCTAATTGACCTTTATAATTTTAACTTCACTTATAACCTTTTTATAAACCTTATTTTATACCTTTTTAAACCTTATAACTTCTTATCTAAACCTTATGACATTAAACCTTATAACCTTAGAACCTTATGACCTTATAACATTAAACCTTATGACATTAATTGACCTTAACATAAAACCTTATAACCTTTATAACTTCATTAAACCTTATAACCTTTTATTTATTTACCCGCAATAATTTTTATTAAAATCAGCCAACTACCTTTGGCGTTACCACACTCTCACACTCTGGTTAAAAATCGCTTTACCTTCGCGACACTTAATTACTAAATTAGCCAACTACCTTTGGCATTTCCACACACTCACACATACAATGATTAAAAATCGCTTAACCTTCGCGATACTTAATTATTAATATTTCACTAAACAGCCAACTACCTTTGGACTTATAATTAAAATCGGTTACCTCCCGAATTATTTCTTAACTAATTACACATTCAAAAATTTATTTCCTACACTCATACTGCACTCGAGTCCCCTGGACTTTTCTTCACGCACTTCTTAAATTAATTTTCCGCAATTAATAATTTAATTAATTTAGAGAATTATATAATTATTAACTAATTTATTAATTGATTTTTCTTTCCTAATTTATTGAGTACTATTTCCTTCTCATTTTCTTATCACTTATTTTATCTCCTTAATAACACGACCTTGATTCATTAATTTAATACCACGTTACTTCAGGTACTTTTATCACCGCGATAATTATTCTTATATTAATTCTGCCTTCTTTTTAATTAATTATAATTTCTTTAATTGCTTAATTTCCTAATTAATTTTATAACGTCTTCGACCACGGACTTCTCTTATTTTCCCGAGACAATTTTAATTGATTTTCTTAATTTATTATTTTATTAAATTTTATGTATAAGTAATCACTAATGGACTAGCGTCTATGACTAGATTCGACTGTTCCGGTGCGCGCGTCACTCGACCCACCTGGAAACTTCTAGAAGAATTCCGGCTACCTGCCTGGAAATATTTTATACACGCAATGGCTCCGGCTACCTGCCTGGAGTTAATTAATTACTAAATCTTATAATTATCCGAATTTAATTTATTAATTTACTTTTGCAATTAATTTAATTCGCGAGGATTTTCTTTAGGCGCGACGATATTAACGTATGCCAAGTATTTAATAAAATTTTCCGGCTTCCCGCCTGGAATAAATTTTATAAATACCTCTCCAGTAAAAATCTCCAGATCTTTCCGTCGTGTCTCTGTCCGGGTTTTGTCTGATTAATTTCCTTGTTCTCGTAATTGTCTGGTCAAATTTTTGGTTCCGTCTCTCTCTCTGTTTTACTTTCTCTCTCTCTCTCCTTTCTTTCTTTCTCCTCACTCTCCTTTAACCTGTTACAATCAGACGCAATTAGTAATGTTTTATATAAAATACCGGCTAACTGCCTGGTATTTATTATTAATAATCGGGATTTTTATCGCTTGGTTCCACAATAGACTCAAGCTAATTATTAATTAATTACCTGGTTAATTAATTTAACGGCGTCTGTATGGCGTCGGTTGTCTGGTTACTTCGTCTCTCCACCTCTCTACTCGGACGTCCCGGTGGTTAATGCCCGATTCTCGTTCCGGTCCCCGTTTTTAATTGCTCGCTCACTCTTGACTATAGTTGTCCTTTTTCCACTCCTACTTAACTCTAGGTGGGGTCGACGGTCGAGCAAGTGAAATTTCCATTTCCGGACGACTAGTCGCTACCTACCCGGAATACCCGAAGTGGTAATGTCACATGACCGACAGTGCGCATAATAGATTTTATTTTAAACTTAATTGAACGCGGTAAATACAAATTTACCCCGTTACACTCCCCCCTGCCAGACTGTCGCCCGGGTTGGAAATTGCAGATGTTCGTCGTCCAAGGATATAGGAACAGCAAGTTAAAACGAATGATCGGTACACGAAAATAGCAAAATTTGATGAATTTATTTTAGATAAGGACACGATAATTATAATTCCATATTATCATCTGGATCATTTATAACTAGGTCATCATCGGAGTTGACCTCCAGTTCCAGGACTTCTTCACGGTCATCAAATGCCGGAATCTCTTCTTCACAGCCTGAGTCCTCGGAGATGAAACCTCTTCCATAATGCAGGCGGTCTAAATCGTCTGGTACCACCCAGTCCATTTGGGCCATATGTGGACCATTTGGACCCTTCTTCTTTTTATTCTTCTTCTTCTTCTTTTTCTCAGATCCAGTCGCTTGAGCCGCAGAACCACCAACCTGGACAACGGGCCTGGTTTGGACTCGCCGTCCGGTTAAGTCCTGAGCTGCTGCTGGATTAGGCCGGCTGGTTGATGTTGTCGCTGACGATGTTGATGGAACAGCTGGTGTTGTCGGTGTTGATGGTCTCACGGCCTCAGCGACTCCCGCGACCTCCATGGGGCGGTTGGGGACAGTTGGTCGGTCCCTCGACACCACTGGACCCAATCTTTGGAGTGCAGACTGGCGTGGCGTCACTGGTGTTGGATCCTCCGGTATCCACAACCTGGCTGGTGGATTTGAAACCAACCGGCCGGTTATTCTCCTACCTGGAGGGCCATAAGGCCTACCTGCCCACCTGGTTCCCTGGTAAATTCTCCGGGTTGCCTCCGTCCAACCCCGAGCTCCCTCTCGGGACCTTCGTCTTCGATGTTCCATCTGAAATATAAACGGGTTAGTCATACGTCCGGGTTGAGATCGATATTAATTTTTATGAGAAATTTTGTCAGCTAAACGACTACTACGACGCGGTATTTTTAAGTCAGGTATATAATGCGTACCGAGAGATTTTCCGGAATCATTTTTAAGTTCTACTACAAGCGGACTTATGATTTTACTAATTGTAACTGGCCCGAGATATTTCATGCCTAAACTCGCGCTATATTTTTGATTTTTACTACTTAATTTACGATTCGGATAGAAAACCTTGTCGCCTAATTTTACTTCCGGTATTTTAAGTTCTGAATTTTTATTATAACTAGATTGTCTCTCATTTTCAGCCCTCATGATACTCTCGACCTTATGTCTAAGTTCGTCTAATCGTTGGACGCGTTGTTTCCATTCTTCGTTCTCAGGGAAAAAATCCTCCATCTCCAGTTCTGTCAGTTTATCGGACAACCTGGGTTCCTGTCCATGTACCAGGAAATATGGAGACAGTTTTAATGATGCATGGTATGAGCTGTTGTAGGCTAGTTGAAATTCACCTAGATGGTCATCCCATCTGGTCTGGTCTTTGTTGATGTAAGCTCTGATCATCGGTTTTAATGTGCGATTTATCCTTTCCACTGGATTGGCTTGTGGATGTGCGACAGCCAACGGTGTAAATTTTACTCCAACAGATTTCAGATAATCTTGTACAGTCTCATTAACAAACTCCCTGCCATTGTCTGTTACCAGGAACAGCGGGTAAGATCTCAAAGAAAATGTACGTTTGAAAGCTTCCAAGACAGCAGCTCCAGTGTGTCGACGTAACGGATAGAGTTCAATGAACCTAGTATATAAATCTTGTATGACTAGAATATATTGATGACCTTTTCTGGATCGAGTAAAAGGTCCAGTTACGTCTGCTGCCACGATAGCCCAAGGTCTTATGGGTTGTCTGGTTTGAAACGGAGCTTTTGATGACGATTGCTTGTATTTGACTTGCTTACAGATTTCACAAGCTTCCACGTAACTTTCGACGTCTTGATACATACCAGGCCAATAAAATTGGACTTTTATTCGCTCATACATTTTTTCCCTCCCTAGATGTGCAGCATCTGGGTCTTCATGATGTTTTTGGAGTACTTGTTGAACTTCAGGATCTCGTAAAACTGTCTTCCATGCGTTATCATCTCCAACGATAGATTTCAACGGGTCTGGACGATAATATTCAAGTCTGTCTTCAACAATGCGCCAATCCGGATACCTTCCTGGATTGCGACGCACATTGTTGAATTTTACAGCATACCAATTTGACACTTGTAAATGCAGGCAACTATCCGAACCCAGTTGTTCTTTGATTCCCAGCCAATCTTCCGGAACAAAATCTTCATAAATACGAGACAATGCATCGGGACCTTCATTTTCTGTTCCTTTACAGTGTTCAATAGTGATTTGGTGTGACAATAGCTCCATGGCCCAACGAGCTAATCTGCCATTCGGATCTCTTAATGAATGCAGCCATCTTAACGCAGCATGGTCTGTGACGACAGTAAACGGGGTACCTTCAAGATAACAGCGAAGCTTGCGAACCGCCCATACGACAGCCAGGCACTCTTTTTCGGTGGTAGTATACCGAGTCTCGGCACCCTTGAGTTGACGACTGAGACATATGATCAGAAATTCTTTTTGAGTTTCTGGATCTCGTTGAACTAAAATTGCTCCCAGTCCTGTATCACAGGCATCGGTATATAAATAATACGGGAGTCCAGCCTTGGGTACTGATAACGGATGAGCGTCGATAAGAGCTCGTTTTAAACGCTGGAACGATTCTTCTTCCAGATCTCCCCACTTCCACTCGGTGTTGACTCCAGTCAATTTATTTAAAGGACCCTGAGCCTTTGCTACATTTTGAAGATGTCGATGATACCAATTGACTAGTCCTAAGAAGCTGCGTAGTTGCTTTCTGGTTGTTGGCCGTGGATAATTAATTATTGGTGCTATTTTCTCTGGATCCGTATGCAGACCATCTTTATTTACAACAAATCCAAGGAATTTAACTTCAGGTCGACAAAATTTACTTTTCTCGGGATTTATGAGTAACCCAGCATCTCTAAAAACTTCAAACACCAAACTTAAGATTCTTTTGTGTTCTTCTAATGTTTCACTGATGACTATCCAGTCATCTAAATATGCAAAGACTTGTTCGGCCCATTTCGGCGGTAATTCTCGATCAACTAGAATTTTATGGAATCTTTCTTTCAATTCATCCATAGCTTTTTGAAAAGTACTTGGAGCACCTACTAGTCTATACGGCATCCGTAACCACTCGAATTGCCCTCGTCCTTCCACAGAAAAAGCGGTGAGAGGAATCGACGCAACTGCCATGCGGATTTGATGGAAAGCTTCTTTTAAATCCATAGTACTTATATAAACTGCACCGTGTAATGCGCTCAATATGCGTAACATATTAGGTAACGGCTGAGCTGGTGGTATTGTCACTCGATTAATAGGCCGATAGTCTACACAAAATCTCCAGGTGTTGTTGGGTTTAGCTACCATGACCGGTGAACACGACCAAACACTGTAACTTGGTCTTATAAATTTCTTCTCAAGTAACTCGTCGATTTGCCGATTTAATTCCTCGTTGATCACAGGACTGCGTCTATATGGTTTAATCCTGACTGGTCTAGCGTCCGGTTTCAAGACAATTTCGTGCTCGATGATGTTAGTTAATCCTTGATTCGGCATCGCTTCAAATTTTTCCATTTCAGTTTTGATAAAATTTTTGAAATTTGATTCTTCATCAGCTGTCATTGATAAGCACCTCGACGAATTTTCTTTACATGATATAAGTTCAAATTGATGTATTTCAGGATGACCACTGAACTGCCAAGTTTTCTCTTTGCTGTTTATAATGACTCCAAATTGTAATGCAAAGTCCATTCCTAGGACCACAGAATGTCCAAGATCTTCAAGTACACTTAAGTATTGTTCACCAGCGACCGATCCTATCTGTATAATAAACGGGGCACCGCCAAGGCTTTTACACAGAGTATAATTGGCCAGTAAAACACCTCGCTTTTGTGTATCATCAGGTCTTAATTCACCTGACGCGTACTCCTTGATGTCTTCATATACTTTTGCATTGATGTAGGATCTCTCACTGCCAGTGTCCAGGATACCATTGAGTTTTATACCAAAAATCCAAAGTGATACTGGTATTCTTGCTGTATATTCTGGTGGCTTCGGACCTGAACCAGGAATAAAAATTTTTCTTTCCGCTAGACGGTATTTTTGAGCAGCTGACAATGATTTATTTTGAAGAATTCCAGGAATGAAAGCTTCTCGAGATGTAGACGTTGTAAATGTATCCGCTACCTGCGAGTCTGGGGACTGGTTAAAAGAACTACCTAGTTCCAGAGGACGCGGTAACGATACATTGAAGTCGAGATCAACTGGTTCCAATCCAGGTTGAAATTCATCTTCCCATTGGGTTTCAGGTTCATCATCATCTGGTTCTTCTATAGATGTAATTGAATTCAGATTAATATTCTCGTCTGCTTGATTGAGATCTTCAACGATGCAATTTGGATCTTCTAAAAATTGAATTAATTGATTAATAATTTCTGTAGAATTACTTGACAGGTCTGCTTGAGTTAATGAAATTATATCCTCTACGTATATCGTTTTCACGGACATGGTAGACAATTGTAAGTCACTACCTGGAATGGAGTATCGCGGCGAACCTACCTGCGATATATCATTCCGGTCATCAGGTTGAGCTACACTACCTGGTTGAGAATAGTGCGGTGAAACTACCTGCACAACCTCTTGCCGGTTAATTTTATTATCTTGTTTTGGTTTATTTAACCCCTTAGTTACTCCAAAATTATCCTGAGCCGACGGGGAATTCGGTCCAGGTATTAATCGTTTTTTCGATTGTCTTCAGGTACATTATTGTTCTCCTGACGTCCTTGAGGTGGATTGTCAGGTGAGGTTGAAGCATTTGGTCTATTATCATTACTATAAACCGCTAAGTTACAATTATTGCGGGTATGACCAACTTCAAAACAAATATTACAGACTTCCTGTCTGGGGTTTTGACATACCTCGAAAACGTGACCTGGAACTCCACAGTTGAAACACGGTCTGTTGTATCTTGGAGCGACTACTGGATTCTGATTAAAGCCGGATAACCTTCCTGGCTCCTGAATCAGACGAGGTCTAACTTGTTGTTGCTGTCTGTTGTTGTATTGGTAATTTTGAGGTCGGTAATAATTAGTATTATTCCTCATTTGCACTCCATATCTGTTGTTATAAGTTGCTGGTGGTGGTGCAACCATCAGATTACATCTGGACGGTTCCAATTCATCTTCTTCATAAACTGCTTCATCAGACGGAGATTGTATCAAATTAAATCTGGTTTTATCTTGGAATTTTACAGTTTTATTCACGACAGCAGTCGGTTGTTGAGCCTCCTCTATGCACCTTGTAGCTTCATGTAACGCATTTAATAGGTCTTCATACGTATAGACTGATCTGGCGAATACCAGAGTACGTAACTCATCTGTCAGATGATTACGGATAGAGGCGACTTGTTCCGATACTGGTGGAAGTATCTGCATTGACTGATACTTCTGCTGGATTTTTAATACAAACTCAGTCACGTTATCCCCAGGTTTCATCCGCATCTTACTGATTTCCATAATAATCTGGTGGTCTGTGGCTGAGCTGCCGAAAGCTTTTCTAAATTCCGTCTTAAATTGCATGTAATTTTCCCAGCGAAGATAGTTTGCGTCAAACCACCGTGCTGCAGCTCCTTGGAGTATATAACTCATCGCCTTGAGCAAATCCCACTCGGACCATCCTTCACGGTGTGCTCTGGCTTCAGCAGCATACAAGAAATCATTTACAGTCATGTTCTCCTGAGGAAAATGTAAATTTCCCATTTTCAGACTCTGCAAAATATCCTTCCATCGTCTGTCGTCGAAATTCCTGCCTTGGTTTTGTTGGAAGACTGGATTCTGAGCGGGTCTTCCCGGTATGTCGTGGAGATGACCGTCTACCTGGGGTTGACTCCCTACTCGACCTCCCTGGTCGTTATTTGGCACTGGAATCTGGCTTTGTTGTCCCATTTGAAGTTGACGTAATTGTTCTTGCAGATAATTGATACGATCTGCCACTGATGGATCACGATGATTATTTTGCTGAGCTTGTGGCTGATGTTGGTGTTGTTGGGGACCCAAGCTCTGAGGTCTATGAGCAGCTGTTCACTCCCCCCTCGCCAAACGTTGACCCATCGGGGAAATGTTTGCACCACTAAGCTGGAACTCAGCTGCTCTCCAATCCACTGGTGAATTTGATCGCCATGAATTATCACCTGAATTTAGTCTGTTGTTAATTTCCCGTTGTTGGTCTATGAGCTCTCTCATCATTTGGGACAGTTGATTAATCGTCACAGCATTTTCTTCATTTATATTACGTTGATTATTTGACATTCGACGTATTTGCTGTGTGCTGTTGTCCATACGATTAAATATACGTCTCATATCTGATGGAATATTGTCCTGAAGATGATTGAGACTTCCAGCAAAATCCATTTGATTATCAACTACTCTCTCCTGCCTATGGAGATCACCCACCTGCGTTCTGGGTGGAAAATTCCATCCATCTGCGGTTCCGATCGTCCCGTGATTTCCTAGCAGTGTGTTTGTAAGTATTGGATATGGCGGTGGTGGATCCAATGTCAGTGAATTTGTAACCGTACTAGTTGTAGTTGTAACTGTTGGCGTTGTTCTGGTACAAGTAGTGACTGTTGTGACTGTTGTTAATCTTACTGATGCACCAGGATTTGATTGAAGGTCTATCCAGAAATACAAAAAAAAATGAGCAGCCTTTAGCGACTAATATTTCTTGTAATAAACCAAATGTCATCGAAGCTTTTGCACAGTCTTTAATGTTGAATATAAATAAAAGTGAATTAGCCTATGGGAGAGATAACCGGTGGAAAATTTCTGCCAGTTATGAAAAATTTACTTTTATTACTAACAATATTCACAAAGAAGCTCAAAATGTTTATCTATTTGATGCAGATTTTCTAACTGACATAAGTGATTCCGTTGAAAATATTTTTATTGACGCAACATTTAAAGCTGTACCACATTTTCAGAGAAATAATTTACAATTATTGACGATAATGGCCAAAGTTGATGGACAATGCCAAAGTAAAAGTGCTGTGAGTATTATAACATTTTGTGTTACAGAAATATATATGAGATTATAAAAATCCTACATTTATGATCGTATTATCAGATGATCAAGCTACAGCTGTTGAATCAAATTTACATGAACAAATTAATTATAGGCTTCATTCCTAATTACAATTATCAGTAATTAATGCTACTTACATTCAATGAATTAATTATAGGCTATTTATTCAATAAATATTACCAGGTAATTAGACAAGAGCAGTCTATTGAATAAATGTACATGTACAAACTAATTGATAGCAATTGATTCAATAAAAAAAACCAGGTAATTAGACAGGAGCTGTCTATTAAATAAATGTACACGTACAGACTAATTAATAGTAATTTATTCAATAGAAATTACCAGGTGATTCGGGAAGACCTGCCTATTGAATAGATGTACATGTACGAACTAATTGATAGCCATTGATTCAATAGAAATTACCAGGCTATTAGAAAAGAGCAGTCGATTGAATAAATGTCCATGTACGTTCTAATCCTTAGCAATGTATTCGATAAAAAATAACCAGGTCATTAGACAGGACCTGTCTATTATATAAATGTACATGTACAAACTAATTGATAGCCATTGATTCAATAGAAATTACCAGGCTATTAGAAAAGAGCAGTCGATTGAATAAATGTACATGTACGTTCTAATCCTTAGCAACGTATTCGATAGAAAATAACCAGGTCATTAGACAGGACCTGTCTATTATATAAATGTACATGTACAAACTAATTGATAGCAATGTATTGGATAGAAAATAACCAGGTAGTTAGACAGGAGTTGTCTATTAAATAAATGTACATGTACAAACTAATTGATAGCAGTTTATTTCATAGAAATTTCCTGGTAATTCAGGAAGAGCTGACTATTGAATAAATGTACATGTACGAGCTGATTGATAACAATTTGTTCAATAAATGTTACCAGGTAATTAGACAAAAGCTGTCCATAAATTAAGTGGACATATACGAATGACTCTCGATATTTGATTTCATAAGAAATATATAACCATCAGTATAATTTTTTCAGGCTATACCGATCTTTTGGTCCATTATGACGAATAAGGGTGAGGAATGCTATTTGAGAGTTTTTAATTTTATTAAAGAGAAATTTCCATCTTTTAACCCTAAGACCTACATGTCCGATTTCGAGATTGGCATGCATAATGCTGTGGAAACTGCATTTCCAGATATTGATGCTAATCACTGCTATTTCCACTATGCTCAAGTAAATAATCAAAAATACTTTTAAAAAAATTTCGTATCTTTATAAAATAATTAGCTACAATTGTTGCTATTGCCAAAAAATATTAAAAGTAGTAATAGTGATAACTTGCTGATTTATTTTATCGTAGCTATAAAGATTAACTTTTGTTCATTTCTGTTTCTAGGCAATCAACAAAAACGCAAGGGACTTAGGGTTAATAAATAAAACAACCATTAAAGTCACGACACACCCCGAAATCTATGTGACTATAAAGCAGCTAATCGCATTGGCTTTGTTACCACCCAAATTGATTATATCAACTTTTAATAACTTAAAAGAAGTGGTGACGCAGGATTTTGGACAGCGATTTGATCGTTTATTCGATTATTACGAGCGATTTTGGATAAAAACGATTAAACCTCGAGGATTTTCAGTATACAATTTGAGAGAGGACAAAACTGACAACTATGAAGAATCTTACAATAGAAATTTAAATGATTTACTAAAAAAAAACCCGCATCCCAATCAATTTATAGGTAACGACAACTTCTGGTTTGTTAAAAAGCATTCAAAAGACTTAACTTTAATAATAAAAAAAAAAAAAAAACGATCCAAAGCTAATTCCTGTTAAAAGAAAATCGGATTGAATCCAATATATTCTCATGAATTCTCAAAGAGGTTTTATGAGAATGAATGAGTGCTATGAGGTGCTATAATTAAGTATAGGCCCTATACATACAAGAATCTATCGAATTTTTTAAGCACACGGAAAAAAATTTACTGCTGTTGCAACAAGAGGCAGTCACGTTGCAGCCACAGGAAAAATCCTGTTGCAGCAACAGTAAATTTTTTTCTGTGCACGATACCTACTGCTTCCGATTGAAATAAATTATTTTGAATCGTTTTCACCAATCTGAAATATATATTCCCGAATTATAGCCTAATTTGAATAATTGCACTAACATATATTATAATTTTTATAATAGAAGTAATAAAGTACTTGGCATTAGATGCCAGAGTGATTAGGAATTCAATAAAACTGAATAAATATATCGCAAGAAGACCAATCACACAAAGGACGGAAAAAAAGTTAGAAATGGAAGATTTTTGGGACATGTTGGACGAAAAAATTGAAAATGTAGGTGAAGATAATATCAACGGGTTAGAGTTAATCAATGGACTGAGTTCTATCCAACATCTTCGACTTTTGGAACAGGAAATAATGTTAAAAGAGATGGACAAAATCCTAAAATAAATAAATAAACAATATAATATTGAGTAATATCAATACCCTACGTAAAAAATCCCATAGAATCTACTTTGAAAGGTCAAAAACCGCAAAGAAACCAATGCGTCTATTGGATTCTATGCGGTTTTTGACCCATTTCAGTGGATTCTATAGAAACGTTTGGATTAGGTAATCTTGTGCAACAGAAAAAAATAAAATTATTTTTGTTATTTACACTGTTAACCTATATTATTATTATTTTTATTATTATTATTATTATTATTATTATTATTATTATTATTATTATTATTATTATTATTATTATTATTATTATTATTATAATTATTATTATTATCGACAATACATAAAGATTTTTCTCATGACTTGCTAGTATGTATGTGTACTTTGGTATATGTACATTGTATAAGAGATATTCTCAACATTTTGTTTTATATGATAAAATTTAACAAAAGACTGAATACATGGAAGAAACACTCTAGGTAAACAGGAATATTTTTTAAATTTATAACAATGAAAACTAAAATAAATTTTTCGTAATGTAAAACGAATGATTAGGTATTTGTTTTATTTCAATACTATATGCATGAAATGATTTATAGCAGGTTTTATATCAAACAAGAATAATCAGAACATAAGTGACAATAATATTTGAGATTGAACGTTCCTAAATGAGTTAATTGCAAAAATTAAATCTACCAAAAATTATCAGTACTTCAAACGTAGCTTCGTCTACAATTGATCGTACAAGTACAAAACGACTGTAGGATATTTGTTCAATAAAAATTACCAGGTAATTATATAACAGCTGTATATAATTTCAAATAACATGTACGTGCTAATTGTAAGCTCCTTATTGAATAGAAAGTACTAGGTATTTACACGTGACATTATTATTAAATTAAATGTGCATGTTCGAATTTATTGTAGGCTTGACATGTGATAAAATAATTAAAATTTTGTTGTATTTTATTTGGGATGTGCAATTGCAGCCTGAACAAAAGCAATTACTAGGTAATTGGACGGGAGCTGCCTATTAAATAAATGGACATGTACGAACTGAATAATAGCAATTTATTCAATAGCAATTACCAGGTGATGAGACAAGTGCTATGTATTGAATTAATGTGCATGTACGAATTAAACAATCGCAATTACCAGGTAATTGGACAGGAGCTGCCTATTAAATAAATGTACATGTACCAACTAAATAATAGCAATTTATTCAATAGCAATTACTAGGTAATTAGACAAGTGCTATCTATTGAATGAGTGTGCATATACGAACTGAACAATAGGAACTGAGATTATTATTAAATTAAATGTGCATGTACGAACTGAACAATAGCAATTACCAGGTAATTGGACAAGAGCTGCCTATTAAATAAATGTACATGTACGAACTGAACAATAGCAATTACCAGGTGATTAGACAAGTGCTGTCTATTGAATATGTACATGTTCGATCTAATTCTTAGCAAT
This sequence comes from Microplitis demolitor, assembly GCF_026212275.2. Taxonomy (NCBI): domain Eukaryota; kingdom Metazoa; phylum Arthropoda; class Insecta; order Hymenoptera; family Braconidae; genus Microplitis; species Microplitis demolitor. The sequence continues at coordinate 11,182,401 of NC_068549.1, read as the reverse complement.
TTATTCGATAGAAAATTACCAGGTAATTAGACTTGAGCTGTCTATGAATTATATATATAAATATATACATATATACATACATACATATATATATACGACCTAAAAAGCAACAATAAGCTAGCTCTCGATTTGTACATATAAATATTATAAAAAAATTACAACACCAAAAATTTAATTATTTTATTGTTTACAATAGATTTGTACATGTACATTTAATTAATAAAAAGCTCTTGTCTGATTACCGGTTGATTTTTTTTTGAATATGTATTCTATATTTACTTCTTACTTGTACATTTATTCAATAGACAGCCCTCGCCTAATTGCCTAGTGATTTTTTATTGAATAAATTGCTATCAATCAGCTCGTCGTGTACAGCTATTCGATAAACAGCTTTTGTCTAATTACCTGATACTATTATTAGAAATGTAGCCTTGAATTAGTTCCAGTATGTACATAGAATTTATAAACAGCTCTTGCCTAATTACCTGGTACTTTTTATTAAATACATTGCTATCAATTAGCTCAGATATTTAGATTCATCTGAAAGACAGCTCTCAACTAATAACGAGGTCATATATTATTGAATTAATTACAATCAATTAGTTCGTACATGTACATTTATGAAGCTCTTAACTAATAACTGGTAATTTTTTATTGATTAAGTTACTATTTATCAGTTCGTACATGGTCATTTTTTTTACAGATAGCACCGATCTCATTGGCTCGTATTTTTTTATTGAATAAATTGCTATCAATTGTCTCGTACATGTACAGCTATTCGATAGACAGTTCTTGTCTAATTACCTGGTACTTTTTATTGAATACATTGCTATCAATTAGTTCAAAGATTTAAATTCATCTGAAAAACAGCTCTCAACTAATAACGAAGCCATATATTATTGAATTAATTACAATCAATTAGTTCGTACATGTGCATTTATTAAGCTCTTGACTTTTAACTGGTAATTTTTTATTGATTAAGTTACTAATTATCAATTCGTACATGTACATTTAATTATATAGACGGCTCTAGTTTAAGTATTCACCATTTTCTATTGATTAATTAGCTATATATTTATTCGAACATGTAAATTTAAATAATAAAAAAAAAAAGAAAATAATAATTACATATAAATAAAAAAAAAATCTGGGCGTTGGTTGGCTCTGCAGGCCAGCCCCAAAACTTCCCGCTGTTTTCGACCTCAAAGAGCTCGAAAACATTAGTGTAGATATATTCTCGAGCTCTTCGAGCTCGAAAATGCTATCACATGCGATTGTTTTTTTACGATCTTCTTAAGCTCTAACAAGTTACCTGTTATGCCGAAGTTTGAAAATTTAAGAATCAAAAATCGTTAATGAAGCGGTTTTTAAAATTTAATCCCTGCTCATGTTCAATAAAATAAGTGTATTGAGGTAGAAATCAATGCCAGGGATTCAAATCAAGATTTAAATAAGTTTTAACTCATGTGAGAAACAATCAAATATGAAATATCCGAGAAAAATATTAAAAACTACGTTTTATCGATTTTATTGTTGGTAGTGTAATTTAAACTAAAAACCAAGTTCGATGACATTATGTATCGAAAGTAACCATATAAAGGATGAGTTGGTATGATTTCAGACACATTTCAGTAGGTTATATTATGATTTATCCGGGAAAAATAACATAAAATGTTATTTTTTTAACTTTTCAACGCCGATATCTTTCAAACTAATTAATCGATTTCGACGTTTGAGGTGGCAATCGACGCGTTTTATTGAGTACTAGAGCTGATTAAATTTTGAAGTCGATCGTATAAGTCGTTTCTGAGAAATTAATAAAAAACTAAAAAAAAATTTTTTTTTTTTCGTAATTCGCAAATATTTTTGAGTCTATTTGATCATATGACCTGGAATTTTCAGGAAAGTTGATGGCCAACAAACTCTTTCAATTGCCGCCTTAAACATCCAAATCGATTCATTAGTTCAAAAGTTACAAAGAGTTTACATACATACACACACACACACACACACACACACACACACACACTCGGACATCATTCCGAAAATAGTCAGAATAGCTTCCTAGGACCTCAAAACGTCGACATCTGATGAAAACTCGATTTTCGAAAATCGGGATGAAAACAATAACTTCTCGAAATTTTCGAAAATCGTCGATTTTCTTAGCGGGAAGTTAAAACAATTAGTAATTATTTTATAAATGTTGTTAGATATAAAGCATGCAATTAAATCGCATATATACATCTGATTTAAACAGCACTAGGGTCTGATTACCTGAGAATCTTTATTGCATAATAAGCTTGAATTCAATTCGTGCATGTACATTCGGCTTAAGAGACGGCCCAACTCTAATTGTCGGATATTTCCTATTAATCAATTAGCAGCTAATAAATTCGAACATGTACATTTGAATTAATAAATGACTCTAGTCTAATTAAATACCATTTTCCATTGACTAAATAGCTATCAAGAAATTCGTACATGTACATTTAATTATATAGACGGCTCTAGTTTAAGTGTCCACCATTTTCTATTGACTAGTTAGCTATCAAATAATTCATGCATATTCATTTGACTTAATAGACGGTTTTTATCTATTTATCTACGATTTTTGTTTTACTACATAGATCCCAATTAATTCGTACATGTACATTTGACTTAAGAAACGGCTCCAGTCTACCATTTTCAATTGACCAAATAGCTATCAATAAGTTTTTACTTGTATATCTTATTTAATTGGCGTTTCTGGTCTCATTACGTAGTAGATTTTTTTAAATTAGTAGCTATTTATCAAATCGTACATGTACATTTATTCGATAGACAGCTCTTGTAACAAATAGCTCTTAACTAATTACTAGGTAATTTGTTATTAAAATAATTGCAATCAATTAGTTCGTACATGTGCATTTATTTGATAAGCAGCTCTTATAGTTGACTAGTTGAATAGTTGTACATGTATGAGGCAATTAGACTAGTACTATCTGTAAAAAAAATGGCCATGTACGAACTGATTAATAGTAATTGAAGCAATGAAAAATTACCAGTTATTAGTTAAGAGCTTAATAAATGTACATGTACGAACTATTTGATTTTAATTATTTCAATAATATATGACCTCGTTACTAGTTGAGAGCTGTCTTTCAGATAAATCTAAATATCTGAACTAATTCATAGCAATGTATTTAATAAAAAGTACCAGGTAATTAGACAAGAGCTGTCTATTAAATAAATGTACATGTACGAACTGAATAATAGCAATTTATTCAATAGCAATTACCAGGTGATTAGACAAGTGTTATCTATTGAATGAATGTGCATGTACGAATTAAACAATAGAAATTACCATCAGGTAATTGGACAGAAGCTGCCTATTAAATAAATGTACATGTACGAACTGAACAATAGCAATTACCGGGTGATTAGACAAGTGCTGTGTATTGAATAAATGTGCATGTACGAACTGAACAATAGAAATTGCCAGGTGATTGGACAGGAGCTGCCTATTAAATAAATGTACATGTACGAACTGAATAATAGCAATTTATTCAATAGTAATTACCGGTTGATTAGACAAGTGCTGTCTATTGAATATATGTGCATGTACGATCTAATTCTTAGCAATTTATCCGATAGAAAATTACCAGGTATAATTAGACTTAAATTGTCTATAAATTATAGATATAAATATATATATATATATATATATATATATATATGTATATATATAAATATGTATATTTATACGAACTAATTGATAGCAATTTATATAATAAAAATTACTCGGTAATTATATAAGAGCTGTATATAAGTTCAATCAACATGTACGTACTAATTGTATACTACTTATTAAATAGAAAGTACTAGGTAATTAGACATGAGATTTTTATTGAATCAAATGTACATGTTCGAATTTATTGTAGGCTTTACATGTGATAAAATAATTAAAATTTTGTTGTATTTTATTTGGGATGTGCAATTGCAGCCATCTGTTCGTTTTCGCAAACAGCGCTCCAACGCGGTCAAAGACTAAACGTCGTATAACCATAAAAATATACCTTTATGGACCAATATTTTTCAACATTGCACGCCTCACAACGCGAAGCGATATGTATGTACATATTTATCAGCCTGGCTAACAGCGCTCCAACGCGGCCAAAGACTGAACGTCATATAACCATAGAAATATACTTTTATTGACCAGTATTTTTTTTATTAATTATAATTAAACGACACTGAATTAAACCATCGTTTTCAATAGCAAATAATTCGATGTAATTCTGAAGCTAATAAAAAAGGATTGGTCCTGATACGTTAAGTTTTTCGGGCGTAATCGTGGCACATCCACACGTACAGACATCCGGACGTCCACGAACAATTTTTTTAAATCAGATTTTTTTTAATATTAAACAAAATATATGTGTTTAAAACACATCGAATATGATAGTCAAAGTATTTCTCTTGATAATAGTGTACTTGTATTATTTTACAAATATGAAATAAATGCCACAGAGGCAATTGAAGTCTGCAAAATTGCTTGAGTTAGACATGTTGAGAGTAATGCACAACCTCAACGCTTCGCGTTATGAGGCGTTCGTGCAATTTATATTCAATAGAAACAGCTATTGATTAGAAACATAATTATTTAAATGAATAATTTATTCAGATATCAATAATTAAACTTAAAATATTACGTTTTTAATTCATAAAATAATTTAGTAACTCACTAAATTATAATTTCGTACATATAATACATAGTGAAAACATTAAATCATTGAATAGCTGGAACGGCATAGTGTTTATAGGAATATTTGATATTTCGGTGCAATAAGAAATTTTATCTCATGGTATGGTCATGTAAATCATACGATAGTTTGTGACCGGAAGGAAGTTAGCGTAGAATATTTTTTTTTTAAACTATATGCCAATTAATTGCTCCTCAAGTGCTCTTCTAGAATCCACAATTGCTCCAGGTGTATAATTAATAGTTAATTAATAATTAATTTTTTTAATAATTGCTAACTTGGAAAATTAAAATTGTTATAATTCAAAAAATAATACACTTTATACAATTTTTTTTTACTCAAAAAATTGCTCCCCACTTGCTCTATTGACTAGGCAAAAGAGTTGTCGGATTTTTGCCGTATTGATAATAATTAATTGCAATTAACTATTTGTACGTGTGAATTGCTGTGCTATGACGTCATCAATTGTCGTTGGAATTTATAAAGGCCATATTTACATGTTCTACTGCTATAGCTATTTCATGTTCGCCTTAATGTTTATTTATATTTTATAAATAATTCTAGTATTATTATAAGAAAAAATCCAAATATATATTTGAATCAGATAATTATTCTATTTTGATTATAAAAATCATTCATATTTATCGTGATCCTGCCCAAAGATTTTGTTTCAAATTGAGTTCTTAAGCTAAGATTGCCAGTCTATAATATTATAATTTATAGATAGTTATTGTTAACCTCCATTTGATATTTGAATGTGCTGTATTTCATCGAATGTTCCATAATTAAGTTGATAATCGAATTATCAAAGAATAATGTAAGTGTACTCAACTCATTTTTATAATTATAACTGAGTTAAAGTGGAAAATGTATAAACTTTTACGGTTATGAAAATGTAATCAGCAAACATATTATAATTTCTTAGGTTTTTTTTTTAATTATTGAATCATTATAATGTACTATTAACACTAATTAATTATTATGAAGTTTTTTACAATAAATAGTTTATTAAAAAATTAGAAAATCGTCAAATGTATGCTAATTTCACTTTTATAAATTTTTGTACACTCATAAAGTAGATTTTAATATTGATTTATGATAATTTTTCAGTAAATTATTACTTGGATGCTATGCCAAAATTGAAGAATATCATTAATTTTCATCAAGCATTTATTATTCCAACAATATTATAGTCAATGATCAAATATACTGACTATTTTCATAAACAACAATCCTCAAATTATTGTTCTGGTAATAAGTATTCTTATCTTTAACTTAAAATTTTTTAAGAAAAATTGATACCCTTTTTTTTTTGTTTCAGGATGTCAAGGAGTAAAAATAATGAGATATATGTAAATTTATTTTTATTACTGAACTTTATTTATAGATATAGGTTTTTACATATAATAAGGGAAAAATAAAAGTGTAAGTTCTGTTTGATCCAGGTGTTATTAAATATTGCTTATCATTACAAATCAAACTCTTTAATTTCTAAACTAGTACATAAAATAATAAAAACGCTTTAACTTCTCTTAATTTTGGTGCAAACTTTTGTGATTTCTGTTGCATATCGTTAATCTGTGTCCATACATTATTTATGGATCGGGTATATGCAATATAATGTGGTATACTTAGTGGATTGTCAGGTGGAGCGAACTCTATGACACCAGACAACAGAAATGACATTTCGAATACCTCCAAACGGTGTGGTATTTCCTCCAAATAATATCCTGTTCGTTGTTTTATACCGGAATTAGCACAGTATATATTCGACTCATAAAAGTGTTCAATATTAAGACATAAGCATGAAGTAACGGTAGTTTGTTTTTTGGCAGATAAAGTTTTACACGCGTCACATAAATAAAGATGTTTTTTTCTAACTTCTTGACGGATACAATGTTCCAAAGATTGAAGTCCATTTTTCCAAACTAATGTAGCATTTATATTCAACACTGGTGCTTTTACAGATTTCAAGTAATTACATTTATTGTTGGTACAGTATCTTTGTTCAGTGTTACAATTTGACTCGTTTATAATCCACGAGAAAGTTCTTGAAACATCATCACGACAGTTAATAGAATAATTTTCTTCTGGGTATTTATTACTATTAAATAAATAACTCAGTCGTTTTTTACTAAAAGATGCATTCGCGCCGAATTCAGTATAATGTAATAAACAAGAGAAGAAAGAGTTGGGTTTGATTTGACAATCTACAAAATTTTTAAAATTACTAAAATTTAAGTAACTAAACGATACAACCTCCATCAAACTATCGAAAAGGCATGGATTGTACAATCTTAATTTCTTCCCTTTTATCGGGTATGCACGGATAAATTGTCCATTGCGAATAATTTGTTTTGTCTTTATTGTCTTGTTTTTAGGTAATTTATTATTTGCTTTAGCATGAAATATTTGCACTTCTGGGAAAGGTGTTACATATTTACCTCGTTTAGACTTAGGACTTGACTTATAAGTAACTTTATCTATTCTTTTCTCTCTTATTTTACTACATTTTAATTGAAAATTGGGTATTTCTGATTCTAATTTTATAGAAAAATTTTCATCAGAATTTTTTTCTAAAGAAAAGTTAGTATCATTAACAGATGACAGTAACAAATATTTAGGATTAATAAGGTCTGTAAGCTCTTCATCAATAATTTTACTTTCAACTTTTAAAGGGGTTGAGACAAATATTGGTTTAGATAATTCATCTTTGTCAAAAATTAAATTAAGATCTGCATTTAATTTGTGAACTGGATCGAATAAACCATTATTATAATTAAAAATTGAGTTTAAATCTTCTGAACTATGAACTAAGTCGAATAAATCATTATTATTATTATTATTATATTATTATTATTATCATTAAAAATTGAGTTGGAATCGTCTATTCTTTGAACTGGATCTGATGAATCATCATTTGAATTTTTGTTCAAATCTTCTGAAACTTGAACTGGTTTGTCTGGTAAAATATCACGAAAATGTAAATTTGAATCATCTTGTTTCGTAAATGACGTGTCGCTTTCTTCAGAGCTTAAACTAATAGGCTGGACTTGATTTCTCCAATTTTCCTGTAATTTAAACATACTGTCAATGTTTATTTTATTCTGTTTTTTACCTTTATCTTTTTTTAGCTGTTTTTCTTCCATTTTTAACTGTTCAAGTGCCGCTCTTGCTTCTTTGATTTTTGAAAAGATTGATCTTAAATGCTTAACTAGAAATTTATCCACTCGGACTGGCTGATAATTTTCCAATTGATTGCTTTTAATCAAATTAAAATAATTTTCAGATCGTGCTGATGTTGGAACCAGATTTTTGCAACCATAAGGACCTTTCATAACGTTTGACCACGATGGAAACTTTTTAAATATTATCTTCAAACTAGGTAAAATAGGACAGTAGTAGCTATTAATATTACTATAGTTTATGGATGCATTGGAAGATTTATCTATGCAAGTTTCGATAACCAATCTCTCAATTTAGTCATCAAGTTCATTAGGTTCTTTTAAACGACATTCAATGTCATCCATTTCGATGAGCTCTTCATGACAAGATAAGTGATCATCACAAAATTTTTTTTCTTCACAGGGAGTAGCTTTTTTTAAATTCTTATAATTTATACTGTCATCAAATTCAAAAGTTTTAATTTGATCTAATAACGATCTAATATCATCTGTGACATTATAATTATTTTGAGAAATCTTTAAAACGGCTCTCATTAATTTTTCTAATACTACCAAATTTTCTGCCGTAGTCATCAGTCCAAAAGCACGTAGATAAAAATCCTTAACTGCAGCATTAACGTTAGCAAAGCAACGCAAACGCGAAACCCAATGAATAAAATGGGCTATGTCAATCCGCAAATAAGGTTTTAATAAAATTTTAGTTTTATTAGTTAGAAAGCGATAACACATTAATAAGTATTGATTATAGGTGATATTATTCGTAGCTAAGCAGATGGCATTTTGTAGTGGTTTCGACATGTCTGTTACGATCTCCAGTGGAATATTAGCATTATTCGAAAACCAATCTTTCAACCAGAACTCTATGATAGCAGTATCATGTCGCTCAGACAGCATTTGAGAGACCGGAACGATTAATTTATCAATGTACGTCACGATCTGATACAAAAAAATCGGACCATTAGAGTAATTGTCTTGCCGGGGAATTCGTCTAGCTATGCTTCCTGTAGCATCGACGGTAACGCAAGGATTCAAGCTCAATAAATCATTAAAAACATCTATTTGTTCAGGTGTCCAATAAAATTGAAAAAACTTGTCTTTTCCAAACTGTTGAAGGGCTGATTGAAACTCTACATTTTTTTTAATCTGTCCAAAGATTCCCATAATGTACCTTCTATTCCTAATTCTTCGTTAATTGCTTCCTGTCTAATTTTATTACAAACAACAGTGTTCGAGATAATCGGTGGCATTTGTTGCCCATATTCATGGAATTTGTCTATTAATTTCGCTCTAAAATTTTCTGTTTTTGTAGATTTTAGTTTTTGTTTAAATTCTTCACGTAGAGGTCCTGAAATGTGTCTTTTTTTTTATGAGGAACTTTTTTTGTGTCTAAGGTTATTATGTTCAAGGTGATGTTATCTTTTTGACTAAAATTAAATATTCCTTCACCATAAATAGCAGCTTTGCAATTTTTGTCGGTGCAAAATCCATTTATTTTAATAATAAAATTATTGTTATCAATTAAATTATCTTGAAAGATATTATGAGTTTTTAAATTAAATGCGCATGGTAATTTTTTACTTAAATATATTAATTCACAAACAATATGTGCCCAACCTTTCTGAAAAGTCCAATATGATTTTTTGTTTTTATCTATTTTTTCATTCGGTTTGATTGATGACCATTGTGTTTCCGAAAATGTAATATTAAAATTAAGAATTTTATTTTTGCAAGAATGATTATTATTTTGTGGGTAGAGAGGGAAATCTTCTGATATAGGTTCATGCATTTCATCGGAATCTCTTTTTTCATCAATATTATCCTCTTCAATGGAGTCTATATTTTTTGTTTTGAAAATTTCATTTCGATACTCTTTATAACTTTTGTAAATTGCATTTCTATTTTGGCTAACATAGAAATATAAGTTGAGCGGTTTCATTCGATATTTCCCAGTATCATATAACCAATTTGAACAAATTTCCACCCACATATGATTTTTTTTGACTTCAAGTTATCATGACTAGTACATAATTCGAAATTTTTGATCACATCAAAAATTTCAAAATGAGACACAGCTGCCCAAGACGTCATTTTTAAAAACTATCTTTTTATAATTAATGCATCACTTATTATTTAACAACACAATTTTTAATGATCATTCATCAAGTTACACCAATAATTGTTTTTCTTTATATATACTCTCTTATTATAACTGTTATTTTTTAAATAAAAATTAAACAATCATTATTATTTAAGAAATTATTTTTTTATTATTTAATAATATTATATTTCACAATAACACATCGAAACAGAGTAATCATTGTTTTTATCAGATGTACGTTATTCGCGACTGTCAATTGATTCGTTGCTATTATAAAAAGAAATATTTTTTAATAATTAATGCACTTTTAGTTAATAATTCTATGATATTTGACGAGAATAGCGCATTAAAACACAGCAGTCATTTTTTTGGGGTACATTATGTTTGACTTTCAATTGTTTCATTATTAATCAATATTATTATTATTTTATAAAACAAGAAAGGGAAAATTTTACAACGCAAAATAATAATGTTAAGCCTTTGTTACTTTTTTTTTTAATTTATTTAATTAGAATTTAAAATTTGCCTTAACTGAAATGAGTAAATCTAATATTTTGTGGCATGTTTTTCAAAGAGAACTATTCCAAACTTACACATTTATTATAAGAAGTTGAAAAACTTTATATGAAAGTTTTGTATTTAATATTATTCATCATAATTTATTTTATTAGGTTTATCTGTCCAACAATAGCCAAAAAATGTTCGGATGTCAGCTTATTTTATTATTAACATTATAATAAATTTTATTCAAAAAATTTTTCTACAAAAAGTAGTGAATGCAATTTTAACATCTATATAACAAAATGGATTGAACAATGGATAATATTACTTTAAACTTGGTAAATTTATTAAAAGAATATTATTTTATTCTTTGGCAGCTCCATTTTTACTACACAGCTAAGTGTCTACATTAAGAAGTTGCATAAAAACTTCTGAAGCATCAATTCTTAAATTAATAAAAATTTTTTTTATAGTTGATCTATTTGTATTTCGTAGTAAATTTATAATAATGCGAAGAACAGAAGAAAAATTAACGTTAGCAATAACGTTAATTACAGATTGAACTTATTGATGTTGATTAAAGATGAGACACAGCAGATGATGATAAACTTAATCCAATCGCACGATGAACTAAAACAGAAATAATAAAAGTAAATTATAAAGAAAAAATACCGAATGCTTATTATAAATAATAAAAATGTTAAAATTAGTAAACATAATATGATCCTTTTTAATGAATAAAATATCAACTTTTTTACCAATTATTTTAACTTTTAACTTCTAATTTTTCGCTACATTACTGTCATCTTGACATTTTTTAAATATTCGCATTAAATACCAGCTCAAATAATCTTACAGAAAATATATAATTGTTCTTTAATATATCAGCTACTTACATGTTGCTAGATAGATTAGCTGTCGTATACTATTAACACCGTTGATTTTCAATTAATATACATTTATTGATCCGTGTAAATTTAAGCCAAGTATTCGAGGAGTAACTGCAAAAAAAATGTGTAAAGCAATCAGTGATTAAAATGTTTTTAAAGATACAGAAAAATACAATTTTTGCTAATTGAAAAATTTTTTTTTACTGAAGAATTTTATTTCCTTGTAAATTTTTTTGAATCGATAAAATGTTTTTTTTTCTCTTGCAAAAATTCTTTTTTTCTGATGTATAATGAAAAAATATTAACACAAAAAGACTTACTACATTTTTTTTCTGCACATTAGCTTCCAACTCTTTTTTAACTTTTTTAAGCTTCGCACTTCTTCTTGGCCTTGAGCGCGGCTTTTGACGACGCGTTGGTGGTGTTTTTCTTGGAAGCATCGTTATCATCGTTATTGTCATTCAATTTGAAATTTATTGTACGACTACGAGCCGAGGAGGGTCTGTATACTTGCTTAGAAGCCTGGGTACTAGGTGCAATACCTTCAACAGCTTTGTAACTAATTGCTTGTTCCGGGAAGGAATTTACCGGAAGCCGTTGCCAAAGGACTTTTCACGATTCTTCTTGCTTGTTTCAAGGCTTTTAGTACAATGGAGTACCAGTGTAATGCCAAATTTTAAACCCATTAGCCTTATAGAACCTCGATGCAGTGGTAGCAGTCATAAAATCGTGACCGTCTGGTGACAAGTGAAGCAGAGTAACAATGGCCGTGTCACCCTTCGTATTGAATTAAAGCAGTGCTTGCTTACTGTAATACGAAACTCCAGTTTTGTCAATGTCTATACTGGTCAGAATCAATACACTTGTACTCTGACTTCCAGTAAAAATCAACTCTATCAAGCTGGAAAAAGCTCTTGGTTGCTAAAGATTGTAAACTGTCCAGTTTTGGGTACTCGAAGAGTCTAGCTAACGATTGTTGTCTAGTTTTGCCCGGTGTATAGATTACAATGTGCTAAGAAGCGTTTCCAGGTGCTATTTTAAATCTTTCGGCTTTGGTTACATCTATACGATGAACAAATTTTTCAAAATCTGCATTTTCGTAAATTACTATGTCCGTGTTGATCAAAATCGCGCAGATTTATTCATCGTCTGACCAATCGGGCTCCCAATCAATTTATTGTTTTTGGTTAAAACTTTGAACATGTTCGCCGTCTTTTGACCCAGATGTGGAGTTGAGGGTTTCCTTGAGGATTAGCTGCTGATACGATGAAAGGCTCCCTTATTATTTAAGATGTTTCAAGAGTTGAAAACTGTAGAGCACATACTTTAGGCTTTTTGATGACGGCGACCACAGCTCAAGTACTGCACGAAACAATTTTAGTAGTAGCTCCAGAATTGCAAACCGGGATGTTTACCATCTGGACTAAATGTCTTACCCTTGCAATTTTTACCGTCGTCTTTAACAAAGGAAAACACTTCCTCGTACCTTTGAGGACTTTAGCTCAAGCAACAACTCCATTATCTGTATCGGTGATGGTGAGATTCTGAGAATTTTCCACAAGACGTGTGATGAAAAAGGGAAAAATCCCAATTGCACTATTTATTATATCCACTACCTCCATATCTATCAAGTCGGACGGTTTGCTCGCAACATGAAAATGAATTCCTTAAATATTATTCTATTCAATATGCAATTTATTTCCAACTTACACATCAAATACTGACCAGTAATGTTCAATATTATAACGGTGACCTTGGCTACTTCGTGTCCAGTAGCCACGAACCACAGTTACAAAATAGCCCGATTAAATAATTAATTATTAATTATAAATATGAATTTTAATTATTATATTGCTGGTTCTGAACGCGGGAAATAGATCTCAGGGATGGGTCGACTCGTCTTGACCGGACACGCGGCTGAAATTTAACTTATTCTAAAGACACTGGTGATGAAAAGTAATTTCTTTCAGACTTAATTTAATTATTATATACAAATTTTATTTAACCAAATTCCCAATATATACAAAATTTCCCCTTGCTTATAAATTAATAAATGTTCAGCGACAACAAATAAATTTATTTAACGCACCAAGCTTAATGAACACGGGAAAATAAAGTCTAATAATCATTTACGCTAAATCGCGTTGAAGAGAGATAAATGTAAATAAATTTATTATAAATCTTATCTGGATTTTATTGAGTAGGACGTACTGCAGGAACTGGACGCCGCTGCATCATGGACCTCCTCTTCTAGATCCTGACTGTTGATATTTTGTAAACCAGTTTATATAGATAATAAAATTAATTTAAAATTTACAGTTTTCACAAATAAGGAAATCGAGTGAACCGAATGGCTAATCGCGAGGATGTCGTTGTCACTGCTTCGACTTGAGTGTCTCTTAAATTGATTGCCTGCACTTGAATCTCGAGTCGATCGCTTGGACTTGAATCTCGATTGAAATCTTGAACTTAAATTGATTGCCTGCCCTTGAATCGCCTCTTTTATCTAGTCGTCTTAGGCCCCAACCTCCGATGACCCCTACCTAATTATGCGCACATGACCAATTTACGGTCACCTGCTGCGTGGAATCATCCCCTGTGGTCTAACGCCTAGCTCAGCCAAACTCGGCAATCAGGCTGTAACGAGAGAGAGAGAGAAAGACCAAAAACCAACAAGGACAGCGAGAGAGCCACACTCTCACGTCGTACCAATGCTGCCCGGTTATAATATATTTTCCATTTAATATTGCCTTGCGTGAACATTATAAATTATGATAATGGTCAACATGACAATATCTGGTAGCAGAAACGGAGATGGTTTAAATATATAAAATTATTGAGCCACAATTCAATTACTCTTAAGAAATATCGAATTGCCAATTTATTGTTAATAACGGAATTAAACATTTATTTATTACAATATCTGGATACATTTAAACTTCAAACGTAAACTGTGGTTGCACTTGATCTAGTCTTGGGTAGTTCGCGAACGACCTAGGTCGGAAGAGCGCTCCTTTAGGTGAACTATGCGAACTAGTTCGTCGATGATCTCGCTCTTAGTTCTTTTTATATTTTTTTAGCGTCGGTTTAACTAGACACTGGCGCTATGTGACCAACCGAGTTATTTACTTTTTCTGTGCGCGCCTTGATATTGCGAGAGACTATTTTTATATATTAGATCATTACTCAACGAGACTAGCTGTTGACTAATGATTAATATAAATTATTGAATTTTTTCATTTTTACTTAAGTAAAAGATTTGATGTGCTATAAAAAAATGTCAACTTTAATTGTGATAATTAGCATTTTTTAAGTATTGTAATATAATTACGCATTATACTAGAAACGAGACTAGCTGTTGACTAATTATTAATATAAATTCTTTTATTTTTTCATTCTTATTTAAATAAAAAATTTTATGTTCCATAAATAAACAGAACCAGCATTAATCATAAATATATTTTTTTTCTATTTATTGTTTTTATTAAATTATTTAAACAAAAGAACTAATGAACTAAAAGAACGAACTAGTTCGCCATTGGATTATGAACTAAATTGAGCGCTCTCAGTGGTGACCGATTAGGCCCAAGACTAACTTGATCCTGGTGACAATAACCTAAGTTTAATATGTAAATAATAAACATTAGGGCGAACACGAAATAGCTATAGCAGTAGTACATGTAAATATGGCCTTTATAAATTCCAACGACAATTGATGACGTCATAGCACAGCAATTAACACGTACAAATAGTTAATTGC
Source organism: Microplitis demolitor (assembly GCF_026212275.2). Taxonomy (NCBI): domain Eukaryota; kingdom Metazoa; phylum Arthropoda; class Insecta; order Hymenoptera; family Braconidae; genus Microplitis; species Microplitis demolitor. Next base: position 11,167,225 of record NC_068549.1, on the reverse strand, counting down.
AATTAATTATTATAAATACGGCAAAAATCCGACAACTCTTTTGCCTAGTCAATTGAGCAAGTAGGGAGCAATTTTTTGAGTAAAAAAAAATTGTATAAAGTGTATTATTTTTTGAACTATAAAAATTTTAATTTTCCAAGTTAACAATTTTTAAAAAAATTAATTATTAATTAACTATTAATTGTAGCAATTGTGGATTCTGGAAGAGCATTTGAGGACCCGAGAAAAAATGTTTATATATAATCATACATAATTATATATGATGATATATATAATACAATATTTAAACGGAGAAAGTCATATGTCGCGTCATATATAATTATATATGATTATATATAATACTATTCCGAGAAATTTTTTTCATATAGAATCATATATAATTATATATAATCTTATATATATATCCATATATAATTGTATACAATTATATATGGATATACATAATTATATATGATTATATATAATGCAATATTTTAACGGAGAGTGTCATGTGTAGCTCCATATATAATTATATATGATTATATATAATACTATTCCGAGAAATTTTTTTCATATAGAATCATATATAATTATATATATCCATATATAATTGTATACAATCATTAGGGTGTTTAAAAAAAAAATAATTTTTTTTTTCATGGTATTCAAAAATTGAAAGTATCCAGTTTTTCAATCGGTTGAATTTCAAATAATTTTGTGAAATTATTCAATGTTTCCCAAAATTTTATATAAGTTTTTTTAAATTCCACATCACAACAGAAAATCAAAAAATTTGAAGAAACTTAATAAAATTTTATATAATTATCATCGAGGCCGACAAAAATTAAATTTCATATAAGTTCATGGAGTTTTTTTAAATTGTGTAAAAATCCATCACGAAAACTTATGAACTCGGTCTTTACCGGCATTTCACTCTAAATACATCAATTAAGCACATGACTTGAACTCTCGTGATGTGGACCAGTGATCAACGTTCAGGATTTCCAGCCGAAAGGAGCCGTGTTCGAACCCAGCAGACGCCCAGGAATTTTTCATCATTTACTGCTATCAATTCTTGTTTCTGAATTTGTAATGCGTTCGCGCGGTAATAACCAAATCAAAAATTTGGTATTTAATTTTTTTTTTTTTTTCAAAAATATTTTTTAATTATATATAGTTATATATAATTATATACAGTTATATATAATTATATATGATTATATTTGGCCATTTTTCAAATATGATTATATATAATCGAGTTATATATAATTATATATAATTTTATATGATTATTTATAAACATTTTTTCTTGGGGAGCAATTAATTGGCATATAGATTTAAAAAAAAAAAAATTATTCTACGCTAACTTCTTTCTGGTATATAAATTAGCGGCATGAAGCTTTCAAATTTACCCTGATAGCCAAGTTGGCGAGAAACTGACGAGAAACTTGCAGCCGCAACTGGAACCAAGTTGGGTGTCATCTTTTTGTCCTAACAACCAGTTCTTTCGAGTCGAAAAGTATTTCGATTGAATATTATTTCCGGTATAGTTAAGAGTCAAATGATCTTAATAATGACTGTATTTATTTCTAGTGGATGTTTGAGACAGATTTGTATTTAGTCAGTTGCATTTAATGTTGTTTCCTTTAAATACAGATGGCTGATAGTAACAGTACGAGATGGTGACTTAGTAATGTAGAAAGATGTCAAATTATGAACAGTTGTACATCTAACTGATGTTATGTATTTGCATACAGTGATTAAGTCGGACATAAAATGTTACATGTGTATTTGTTGCTATCATGAAAAATAGTCACTAATCTATTAAAAAAACGATAATTTAATGCATTAGTATTTTATACTTTTTTTAAAATGAGTCAAATAAATTGCGAGCAGTTTGCTGATAATGCCAGTTGAATTTTTGTCTAGCCTTATTTAAGTTTACAATAATTTCGAGTCAGCGATTGTATGTTGCCAACATACTTGGTAGCATCGAAAGTTGTAGCAAGTGGAGGTTTATGCTCGTGCAATTTAGTGGTAGCAGTATATTATACCAAATTAACTTTATACTAGAGTATACAGCGGTACCAACTTTTTTAATTTTTAAATCTCTGAAGGTAAGGTAGATCTCGAAAGGTAACTCTAACATTATACGCGGGTAGGGATCGGAATAAGAAAATTTAAATTCATATAAAATTTCTATTAAAACATTTATTAACAAAAATAAAGACATTAAAATTTACGACTATCATTAAAGATTGTTATTTTGATAACTGTATTTTATATTTTCTTAAAAATAGATAATTTAATTAACATATTTTTTAATAATTTAAAATATTTTATTGTCATAATATAATTTTTACTTTATTTGAAAAATTTAATTATTTACACATAAGTTACATAACAAAAAAATAATAGTTAATTGAAAAAAAGAAAATTATAAATTATAAAATAATTAATTTACTAATTATATCAATATTATTCAAATAAAATATTAGTCTTCACTTTCTATCCATAAATAATAAATAAATTATTTAAAGAAAAAAAAAAATTCGGCAACAAAATGCCCAACATTATCAAAAAAATTTACTTAAATCATTCCTTTAACGATACAAAAACATAAAATAAATTTCACAAAGTGTAACATTTTAATTTCTTAAATTATTCGATTTGGCGTGAAATACGCTAGAATTGAACACTCTCCAAAAAAAGTCTCTTATCGCTTTTTGATACATCCATTCTTTTAAAAGTTATTTAAGCTTGATGTCTAATTTATATTAAATTTTTAGATGTTTTAACTTTTCCGGCGAAACTATCAGACTTATTACAAAATATAATGAAACCTTCTTTGTAGACAATTTTATTCTCTAAGAACTATTTCTAATGAAGTTCTTCGGATTCCGCATTGTTTTCTACTTCTTTTTATTTTAATGTCAAGCACGTAAAAAAATAGTCTTCTGTTCGATTTTAAAAGCTTGGCATAAAAACGAAAATAACTAGGAAACAATGCGGAATTCGAAAAAACTTTATTGGAAATAATTTGTAAGGCATAGAATTGTCTAAAAAAAATGTCCCGTGATATTTTGTGATAAATCTGATACTTTCGCCAAAAAAATGACAAAATTCTGAAAATTTAATTTAAATTCGACTTCACGCTCAAATAACTTTCGAATAATTGGATTTATAAAAAAAAAATGATAGATTACGTTTCTTGTAGAGCATTCAATTCTCAACAAAATTATGTCTGCAGATTTTTCCTACGGCGAATTGTTAGCTAGTAGGACTGCACATCTAAATCAGCATAACCGATTAAAAAAGTTAAGTAGGCTAATTAGCTGGCTTGCTCGTCAGCTTAGCTAATTTAACAGATTAACTTCATTAGCTTGGCTAAGCAGCCAAATGCTTCACCGGTTGATGTATTTCCAATAGATTTTCTAAAATAACTCTTAGCTAATAAGCCATGGAAATTTGAGTTAACCGGTGAAGCATTTGAGCGTGAAGTCGAATTTAAATTAAATTTTCAGAATTTTGTCATTTTTTTGGCGAAAGTATCAGATTTATCACAAAATATCACGGCACATTTTTTTTAGACAATTCTATGCCTTACAAATTAATTCCAATAAAGTTTTTTCGAATTCCGCATTGTTTCCTAGTTATTTTCGTTTTTATGCCAAGCTTTTAAAATCGAACAGAAGACTATTTTTTTACGTGCTTGACATTAAAATATAAAGAAGTAGAAAACAATGCGGAATCCGAAAAACTTCATTAGAAATAGTTCTTAGAGAATAAAATTGTCTACAAAGAAGGTTTCATTATATTTTGTAATAAGTCTGATAGTTTCGCCGGAAAAGTTAAAACATCTGAAAATTTAATATAAATTAGACATCAAGCTTAAATAACTTTTAAAAGAATGGATGTATCAAAAAGCGATAAGAGACTTTTTTTGGAGAGTGTTCAATTCTAGCGTATTTCACGCCAAATTGAATAATTTAAGAAATTAAAATGTTACACTTGGTGAAATTTATTTTATGTTTTTGTATCGTTAAAGGAATGATTTAAGTAAATTTTTTTGATAATGTTGGGCATTTTGTTGCCGAATTTTTTTTTTTCTTTAAATAATTTATTTATTATTTATGGATAGAAAGTGAAGACTAATATTTTATTTGAATAATATTGATATAATTAGTAAATTAATTATTTTATAATTTATAATTTTCTTTTTTTCAATTAACTATTATTTTTTAACTTCCCGCTAAGAAAATCGACGATTTTCAAAAATTTCGGGAAGTTATTGTTTTCACCCCGATTTTCGAAAATCGAGTTTTCATCAGATGTCGACGTTTTGACGTCCTATGAAGCTATTCTGACTATTTTTAGAATGATGTCCGCGCGCGCGCGCGCGTGTGTGTGTGTGTGTGTGTGTGTGTGTGTGTGTGTGTGTGTATGTAAACTCTTTGTAACTTTTGAACTAATAAATCGATTTGGACGGTTGCGGTGGCAATTGAAAGAACTTGTTGGCCATCAACTTTCCTGAAAATTTCAGATTATTTGATTGAATAGACTTGAAAATATTTGAGAATTACGAAAAAAAAAAAAATTTTTTTTTAGTTTTTTATTGATTTCTCAAAAACAACTTATCCGATCGACTTCAAAATCTAATCAGCTCTAGAACTCAATAAAACGCGTCGATTGCCTTGTCAACTATCAAAATCAATTGATTACTTCGAAAGATATCGGCGTTGAAATGTTAAAAAAATAATATTTTATGTTATTTGTTCCGGATAAATCACAATATAACATACTAAAATGTACCTGATATCATACCAACTCATCTTTTTTATAGTTTCTTTTGATCATATAATGTCATCGAACTTGGTTTTTAGTTTAAATCATATTATCAACAAAAAAATCGATAAAACGTAGTTTTTAATATTTTTATCGGATATTTCATATTTTATTGTTTCTTACATGAGTCAAAACTTATTTAAATCTTGATTTTGATCCCTGACATTGATTTCTGCCTCAATACACTTATTTTACTGAACATAATCAGGAACTAAATTTTAAAAACCGCTTCATTGATGATTTTCGATTCTTAAATTTTCAAACTTCAGCATAACAGGTAACTTGTTAGAGCTTGAAAAGATCATAAAAAAACAATTGCATGTGATAGCATTTTCGAGCTCGCAGAGCTCGAAAATATATCTACACTAATGTTTTCGAGCTCTTTGAGGTCGAAAACAGCGGGAAGTTTTGGGGCCGGCCCGCAGGGTCAACCGACGCCCAGATTTTTTGTTATGTAACTTATGTGTAAATAATTAAATTTTTCAAATAAAGTAAAAATTATATTATGACAATAAAATATTTTAAATTATTAAAAAATATGTTAATTAAATTATCTATTTTTAAGAAAATATAAAATACAGTTATAAAAATAACAATCTTTAATGATAGTCGTAAATTTTAATGTCTTTATTTTTGTTAATAAATGTTTTAATAGAAATTTTATATGAATTTAAATTTTCTTATTCCGATCCCTACCCGCGTATAATGTTAGAGTTACCTTTCGAGATCTACCTTACCTTCAGAGATTTAAAAATTAAAAAAGTTGGTACCGCTGTATACTCTAGTATAAAGTTAATTTGGTATAATATACTGCTACCACTAAATTGCACGAGCATAAACCTCCACTTGCTACAACTTTCGATGCTACCAAGTATGTTGGCAACATACAATCGCTGACTCGAAATTATTGTAAACTTAAATAAGGCTAGACAAAAATTCAACTGGCATTATCAGCAAACTGCTCGCAATTTATTTGACTCATTTTAAAAAAAGTATAAAATACTAATGCATTAAATTATCGTTTTTTTAATAGATTAGTGACTATTTTTCATGATAGCAACAAATACACATGTAACATTTTATGTCCGACTTAATCACTGTATGCAAATACATAACATCAGTTAGATGTACAACTGTTCATAATTTGACATCTTTCTACATTACTAAGTCACCATCTCGTACTGTTACTATCAGCCATCTGTATTTAAAGGAAACAACATTAAATGCAACTGACTAAATACAAATCTGTCTCAAACATCCACTAGAAATAAATACAGTCATTATTAAGATCATTTGACTCTTAACTATACCGGAAATAATATTCAATCGAAATACTTTTCGACTCGAAAGAACTGGTTGTTAGGACAAAAAGATGGCACCCCCAAGTTGATCGCCAACAGTTGGTACCTCCAATAGTTGATGGACATTTTCTGAGAAAGTTGGTGGCAAAAGTTGTAAATCCAAAAAGTTGACGATCACTTTCTGAGAAAGTTGGTGGCAAAAGTTGCTTGCAAAAGTTGGTGATCATAAGTTGAAGGTAAGTTTACTTTCAATTTCCTCAGAAACTTGCATTCCAGTTGCGGCTCCATACTGCCGCCAACTTTCTGAGAAAGTTGGCGGTAACTTGTAGCCAAAAGTTGCAAAAGCTGAAGTTGTCGATAACTTGTCGTCAAGTTGGTCATTCATTAGTTTCCGACCAACTTGACGACAAGTTATCGACAACTTCAGCTTTTGCAACTTTTGGCTACAAGTTACCGCCAACTTTCTCAGAAAGTTGGCGGCAGTGTTACGTCCCAGCCTGCTCGTCAGATGTCTCTGACTATTTTTAAATACTAATTATTAAGAGACCGATCTGAGACCTAACTAATTAATTAAGATGTATATTGATAATTTAGCAAGTTGCATAATTAATAAGTTACTCTATATTATAGGATATAATATAATGTAATAATATAGCATAACATAATAATATAAAATAATATGATATTATTTAGAATATTTGAAACATATTGATAAAGTTATTTTTCTCTTAATATTTGTTATGTATAAATAAACGCTGACGCCTCGAGTAAATCCTCGAGACGTGCAGCTGCACAAACATCTATTTTGTTCTAAGATAACTTTTGTTCATAGATAAGTGACTCATTTGTTAATAATAAAAACGGAGAGAGCGTGAGAACGGAGAATGGATCATTCGAGAATATTGCTTATCACGATCCACCCCTCTATATCGAACGATGCGCGGGCCTGATGCCCAAGCGCCTCGTATTGATAAGAGACTTACTCTAGTTTTTCTCGATCTAGAGAAGTCAGTCTAAAATATAGAATCATAGAGAGCAGTCAGGCTCAATATTAAATACTCAACTTCTTTCTCACCCTTTCGAAGTTATTGTTAGACGAACTTTAACAATTTATAAATTGATTCAATTGTATATTTCCACATTATTGAAATTATTCTTTTACAATTGAATAAATCGGATTGAGATATAAAATAATAACCAGTTTATTTCAACCACCGAATGGTGGCTGTTCAACCCCTACTAAATAATTATTTATAATTATATGTAAGTTCTCATTACGTCCAATTCAAATCGACCGCTCAACCACGCCAGCGCCAAAACATCAACCAGGACGTAACAGCTTATTATATAATTAAAATTGGTGGCAGCGACGGATTCGAACAGCCCCCGAATACACTGGTAAAATCTCAACAATCCGAAAATTTTTTTTTACAAAAATTAACATCAAGTTCTCAAAGTGAAATTGAGCAACACAAAAAAAATATATTACAAATTTTTTTTGTCGACATCGGAAATTTTTTTTTCCTAAATAAAGAAAAAAAAAGAAGTAAAATTGTGAAACAGAAGTGAAAAGTTAAGTGAGAATTGAAGTGAGTGAAATAAATAATAATAAAAATCTAAATAATTGAAATTAAAAAAAAAAAAAATTCAAAAATAATTAAGATAAAATAACAAATTTTTTTTTCTCGTCGAACATTTAAATTGAAAATTGAATTTTTATTATTCAAGATCTGAAATTAAATTTTTTTTCTCTGCTCTCAAATAAAATAATAAACAAAAAAAAAGTATATAAATTTATAAAAATCATATACATCAAGAAAAAAAAAAAAATAAAATTTTGTGAATTAAAAATAAAATTCATAATAAAATTCAAGTGAGTGAAGTTAATGAAGAATTAAAATTTAAAATAAAATAAAACTACCAATATCATTCACGACACCCGACGGACGCAGCTCAACATCAACTACAGCTGAGAAATCTACAGTTATCGCACATTCTGCTCAACGTGTTTCCATCAACCTTCCGACGGCAACGAAGATCTCCATATCAACTACAATTACCGATTCATCTGAAATTCAAACCTGTAAACAACTAAGTAGTAAGTCAATTATATTGTTAAAAGTTTTTTTTTCTGTCTTTCGAAATATCTACATAAACAATAATGAGTCTTGAACAAATGGAAGTTTCCCTTACGGAAACCCAAAATGAAGTACTAGCGTTAAAAGCTCAAATCGAACAATTACTAGCAGAAAAACTTGAAATGAAAAATAAATTTGAAGAAAATTGTCAAGCAGCTATTGCTCAACAATTAAAAACACATTTCGAAAGAAATCCACCCGTGGGTACTTCACACCAATTACCTCCCAATCTTAATTTAACGAATAATTTAAGTGCAAATAACAAATTCGATTACAAAGAATTTTTCAAAACTATACCAGACTTTGACGGTATAAGTTATCCAGTAGAATCATTCATACAGGCATGCAAAGACGCGAAAGAATATCTAAGAGAAATAAACGAGGACGCGCTCGTTAGAATATTAAAATCCAAATGTAAAGGCGAACCTTTAATTAGAGTAAGCGGGTCAAACGTAAAAACAATAGACGAATTTATTGCATTTTTAAATTTAAATTTTAGATTAAGCAAACAAGTTTCAGTTTGGTTAAAAGAATTTAATGACTTGGAGCAAAAATCGAGTGAACGCGTAATGGACTTTTACCATAGAGTGAATAAACATTTACAGGACACTTGCTCAGAAATCGCGGATACAGGCGGTAATAGTAAAGATGAAAAAATAGTTTTGGCTAAAGAAACTGCGGTACAAGCATTTATTTCGGGTTTAGAACCAAGACTTGCTTTATTTTTACACAATGACGAATTTGCGGATCTTGCTACAGCCGCTACCGCAGCAATTAAAGCGGAACAAAAATTACAGCAAATGAAAAATATAAATAAACTTTTCAAGCCATTCGATAATAATTCAAATAAAAATTGTTTCGCAATCCAAGACCCAAACCCACACAACACAATTAACCCAAATAATCACCACATTCGAAATTTGAATCCTTATCAGCAATTTAATAAAAATTATAACAGAAACAGTCGTGAAAAATCGGAACAGGTTAATAATCAAAATCGAAACAACCCAAATAAGTTTTGTAATTTTTGCAAAAGAAACAATCATAATATTGAGGAATGTAGAATTTTAATTCAAAGAAAGAATATTGAATCTAATCAAATTATAAATAAAAATATTCTTCAATGTGATTACTGTAAAATGAACGGTCATTCAGTAAACAATTGTCGTAAAAAAATTTATAACGAAGGAAAACGCGACGGTTTAAATGCAAAGCCGAGTACAGGTACGGGAAACGACCAAGCGTTCCCTCGAGTCGGCGCTCCGATGGGAAACGTAGCAATTCAGCGCCAAAATTTAAACAAAAACTAAGAATACCGACAAAAACTTATTCCGTGGGTGCCATGTCAATTGATTATAAACCTACGTCAATTATGTTCAGATCCAAAGATATAATATCTAGCTATGGGAAAATTTTAGTAGACACCGGATGTAATTTAAATTTAATAAAATATGGGGAATTAAAATATAAAAAATTAATCGACGAATCATATTGTTACAAATTAAACGGTGTTTCCGAAGCTATCACTTTGGGTAGAATAAAAATACAAATTTTTAATAAGGACACTTATTTTCATATAATACCGGACGAATTTCCTTTAGATTATACGGGCATACTTGGCATGGAATTTTTACGAGAACACGGCGGAATAATAAATTTAGTAGACAATACGGTAACATTTCAACATTTAAATAATCTACGAATATCATTAACAGAAGGAGAATATTTCGTTTTAAAAGCTCGAACGAAAACGGCAATGTTTGTTCGAGTAGATAGTAAACTTAAAGAGGGTTATACACCTCGTATCGAATTTGAAAACGGTATTTACGCGGGCGAAGCTTTAGTGAGTAATAATAACGGAATTGCTTATTTGTACGCAATAAATACTCTTGACAAAGATGTAAAAGTAAAAGTACCCGTAATTCCTCTGTACCCATTCGGGACAAGCGAAGACGAGGATACTACTTTGACGCATGACGACACAGACAATTACGATAAAAGTACCACGGCCGGGGAAAATCGTGTCAACAAAGTGTTAAAACTCTTGCGTTTAAAACATCTGAATGAGGAAGAGCGTAAAGCAATAGTTTCTCTAGTAGAGAAATACGCTGACCTATTCCACATTCCAGGAGAACCACTGCGCGCTACAGACACTGCGACTCATACTATACCCACTACCGATGACGTTCCCGTAAATACTCGACAATACAGACACCCTCCAGCACAGAAAGACGAAATAGAAAAACAGATAACAGAACTAATGTTAATGGATATTATTGAACCTTCGACCTCACCATATAATTCCCCTTTATGGATCGTACCCAAAAAGGCTGATTCTAAAGGCAATAAAAGATGGCGTTTAGTTATAGATTATCGTAAATTAAATGATAAGACTGTTAAAGATGCATATCCACTACCGTTGATAAATGATATTCTTGATCAATTAGGTGGTGCGATTTATTTTTCAGTATTTGATTTAAAATCGGGTTTTCATCAATTAAAAGTAGATCCTAAAGATAAGCACAAAACAGCATTTACAACTCCTCATGGTCATTATCAATTTAATAGAATGCCATTTGGACTTAAAAATGCTCCAGCAACGTTCCAAAGGTTAATGGATTTAGTTTTACGCGGGTTACAAGGAGCAGATCTCTTTGTTTACTTAGACGATATAGTCATTTACGCACGTTCTCTAGAAGAACATAACACTAAATTCGAAAAATTAGCCGAACGTTTGCGAAGTGCGAATTTAACTCTACAAGCCGATAAATGTGAATTCCTAAAAAAAGAAGTAATTTATTTAGGCCATCTTATATCTGCCGACGGTGTCAAGCCTGATCCCGATAAAATTAAAGCGATCAAATGTTTCAAAACACCTGAAAACACAACACAAGTGAGAGAATTTCTTGGACTTGCTGGTTACTATCGGCGATTTATCAAGGATTTCGCAAAAATCTCTAAGTGCCTATCCGATCTTACAAGCAAAAACGCAAGATTTTCATGGGCGCCTGAACATCAGATAGCTTTTGAAACCTTGCGCGATAAACTATGTACAGCTCCGATATTGCAGTATCCAGATTTTTCGAAACCATTTATTTTAACGACCGATGCTTCGGGCTATGCAGTTGGAGCAATTCTCTCACAAGGCAAAATTGGCGAAGACACAATTGTTGCAGCAGCTTCTCGTGTGCTCAATAAACACGAAAAAAATTATTCGACCACCGAAAAAGAAATGGTCGCAGCCTTATTTGGTATGAAAACATTTAGACCGTATCTCTATGGCAGAGAGTTTACTCTTGTCACCGATCACAGACCGCTGGTGTGGGTAAATAATATGAATGACCCAACATCGCGTGTAATGAGATGGAGAGAACGGCTTAAAGAGTTCGAATATACCGTGTTATATAAGGCGGGAAAAATAAACACAAACGCGGACGCTTTATCGCGTAACCCAATAATTGAAAACCGCGAAGTTTATCCAATTAAAATTAAATGGCGACCTGGAAAACCCGGAATCGCTAGGTTGAGGACTTCAGATCCTTCAGACGATGGTAAAGTCTTTAAAAAGAAACCTAAATACAAAACTAATTCAGAGTCAATTAGCTCGAATAACGATAAAAATAAATTACCTACAAATTTTAACAAAAATAATAATTCAAGTTCAGAGGAAATTACTCCAAGTAAGAAAATAATTCGCGATAAAAATAAAATTGCGACTAACTCAGTCGACGGAGTTAGAAAAATAAATTTAAAAATTCAAAATCTTGAGCAAAATACTCAAGCGGTCGGTCTAGAAGATTCGGTCGAAAAACGTCAAATTCTTGAGCCAAAAACTCAAGCGGTTGGGCCAGTCAGTAACAATACTATGGACCCAGTCGTCAAATCTGCTAGCGACGGCAATAGGATTAGCTACCCTAGCGACCGGCGATTAGTTAAAAATAATAAAAACGGATATATCGGTAAAAATAAAAATTTTAAAATGAAAAGATCTGACGTCAGACGATATAATCCATATAAAAAATTTTCTAGCACTGAATCACTAAGCGAAGATGATTTAAGTAAAAATAAAAATGATAAAATATTCACAAACTTGGAAACAAATAATCCTCAAGAACTAAATTCAAATTCAATCAATAAAAACTTCAATTCTAAAAATCAAAATGAAAATAATAAAAATAAATTATATTCTAACGGAAATTCAAATCGCATGCGTAATTCTAACGAGAATGCAAAATTAAATAAAAATTCTAAATGCAAAGTCGTATCAAATCCAGAACCAGATAAATCAATAACTCTTCCTGATTATTCTGACGAATCGTCGTCATCAGGAGACATGTATGATGCTGTAACTCTGAGGAAAAAACTCATTAAAGACAACCCTTCGTATTTAAGTGACGAATCTGATATGACAGATTTCGGTTTGTCTTATATTTCTAATAATTCTATAAACTCTCCAAAACATAAAAATTCACGTAATTTAACACCATCACCTCAATCTCCAAATCCGCAAGTTGAAAGTGGTAAAACCACGAAAACTCCATTGTCATTACCACCCAACGTACAAACACAAGCTACATCTACACACCCAAATCCAAAAATACAGACAGATAAGAAAAATGTAAAAATTAATAAAAATAAATTTAATCCTTCTCAAATCAAAAGGACAACTAAAATGGCAGAGTTTACACCCTCTCCTACAATACGTTCACGTAGAAAAATAAATAAACAAAGTAAGAAAATTGAAAAAATAATTATTCCAAAAACTTCTGATGACGAATCAAACACTGACGAGACAGAAATGACTTATTCAAAAATATATTCAGAAAATTCAAATGACATTAGTACTGAATCACCTGTCGAAACAATCCCTATCACTCCAAGAACTCCTATCACACCCAAATCCGTAAATAAAAAAGACATGGGAGTTGCAATTCCTTGGTCTTCTGACGAAGGAGGCGATTATCCAAAAATTATGGACGTCTCTGCGGTAATTCATAATGAACCAGAAAACAACATAAACATGTCAACTAACGACATAGGAGAAAATTCTTTTGTAATTGAACCCATGACAGTAGAATCACCCGACGAAACAAAAACCATAAAAACTAACACAATAACACAGAAAAAAATAGCCAATAAAAATACAGAAAAGACAAAAACAAACACTACAAAAATAAACCCAAATTTAACAGACGCAGACAAGAACAGACCTCACGGTACTGATGCAGAACAAACACATACTAATAAACTTACACCAGAACTACGTAGATCGACTAGAAAACGTAAACTCAAAACATGTTCATGCTGTACAGACTACGACGAACATACACATACACAAAAACAGATTCCGAATAAAATACAACATCTTGCGAAAAATTTTAAAAATAAAACAAAAAAACCAAATAATAAAAATTCACAACCCAAATTACCAGACATAATGGTTACTCTAAAAGCAATTAAACGTCAACAAAATTTAAATAATAAACGAACTAATGATAGATTGTCAATAATAAACGAAAATACAAGCCCAGAAAATTCACAACACACTACATCACGTAGAGAATCACAAAACCCTACACTAAACTCACCTGCTGATCGAAATTCAAAATCGCCTGAACGAATAAATTCATTCAACGACCTGAACTTCGATCAACAGATAAATTCAGCTGACGACGAAAATTTCGAACAGATAGAACAAATAAATTCATTTAATGACCAAAATTTTGACCAAATCGAACAGATAAACTCATCTGATAATGAAATAGACATACGACAAAATTCGACACAATCAAATTCGGACAGAAATCAAAACAAATCAAACGACAATGCGATCATAATAGCAAACGACAATTTATCTAACGAGGAAATAGACTCTGACGGTAATATATCTATAATTTCAAATACTTCAAACGACTACAGTAACGAGAACGTACACGAAACAAGAGATAACTTAGAAATGCAGAAAAATTGTTATTTATGTTTCATTAACGCTGATGGTACCGTACCAAGCGAAATCGGGAAACAGTTTTTAGTGTCAGGATATTTAAAATTGAGCCCTTTAACTAATTATAAAACAGGTCAAGTAATCAAAATGGGAACATCTAAAAAGAAAGTACTCGCGTTGGTAACTCAAAGTGATAGTCGAGATACACCAACTGAAAAAGATTATTGTAAAGCTTTCAAAAATTTAAAGTTATATATGGAAAAATCAAAAATAAAATCAGTTAGTATTTCTCAAGGTAGAAGCAATTTATCAAAAACAATTTGGACGAAAATTAAAAATATTATTGCTAAAATTTTCAAAGGCAGCGATTTAAAAATAATTATTTGCAAAGATGAAATAATAATACCTCCAGTAGAGGAAAGAGAAAAGATAATAGCCGAAAATCACGAAACTTCAATAGCAGGACGTAAAGGAGTAACTAAAACTTATAATAGAATTAGACAAAAATATTTTTGGGACAATAACAAAAAGCATGTTGAAGATTTCGTTAGGAAATGTATTAGTTGCCAGAAAAAGAAATTAGTTAGAATAAAAACAAAACAGCCGATGGTCATTACAGACACATCCGCAGAAGTATGGGATAAATTAGCATTAGATATAGTAGTACCAAATAAAACTTCAGCTAACGGATATTCATATATTTTAACGATGCAAGATGATCTTTCAAAATACTGTTTTGCAATACCTTTAGTGTCCATGACGGCCAAAGATATCGCGATAGCATTAGTCGAGAATTTTATATTAAAACACGGTTGCCCGAAAGTAATTTTAACAGACCAAGGTCAAGCTTTTATAGGTAAAGTAATGGGTTGCGTAGCCAAAATTTTCAAAATGAAACAAATTAAGACAACAGCTTTTCATCCTCAATCAAATGGTTCTCTCGAGAGAAGCCATCAAGTTTTAACTGATTATATTAAACATTTTACAAGTCACGATGATTGGGATAAATGGTTGCCTCATGCCACCTTTGCTTACAACACGAGTGTACATGAAGGTACGAAATTCACGCCGTATAAATTAGTTTTTGGTAAAGAAGCACGATTACCATCAGAATTTTCCTATCTAGACGAGATTCCTACATACGCAGATTTTGTTAAAGAACTTGCAACTAGATTATTAGAATCACGGAAAGAAGCAAGACAAAATTTAGAAAATTCAAAGCAAAGATCCAAAGTACGGTATGATAAAAAAATTAATCCAGTAAATTTCAAAATAGGCCAAAATATATTCTTAGTAAAGAATCAGAGAGATGGTAAATTTGATGATAATTATTTAGGTCCGTATAAAGTTACAGAAATATTTCCTGATAAAAATGATATAGAAATCGAATGTAAACCGGGAAAGAGAAAAATCATTCATTGTGATAGAGCCAAAATTGCTTATAAATAAATAGTTTTTTTTTCCTCCCAGACACATGCATCTTTTTGTAGATACATTGAAATCTGTACCTCTCATATTTCTTTCTTTCCTGTTCTACTCTTTTCTTTTTTTTTGCCTTCTCACACAATATATATATATAAAAAAAAAAAAAAACATCATGTTAATAACTTTTATAATTAATGAATGAATTTACTTTCTATACAGAAATTTTAATAAGAATGATAGTACCAATATTATCTGCTATGAATTGAAATTGAGTAATAATGCTAAGAAAAAAAAATAAGCTTCCAGTCTATAAACCTCATCAAAAAAATTAAAAATAAAAAAAAAATAAAAAAAAAAGACAAAAAAAAAATAATTTTTTTTTAACAATATATAGACTCAAATAGAATTTTAATATAAAATTAAGAATTCGTAGATTAAGTTTTTCTTTATATATTATTTAATAGATAATTTTAATGCAAATGTATATAGAATTTTAAGCAAAAAAAAAAAAAAATAAACAAGAAAATATGCAAAATGCAGGAAAACAAAAAAATTATATGCAAATACACAGGATTAGCACATGAAGGCAGAAAAGTCGTAAGTAATACTAAGAAATAAATATATACAAACATTTAGATATAATATAGATACATCATTGTAATAATATAATAATACTTATTAACATTAATAAACAAATTCAGAAAACAATACTAAAAACTCAAAAAAAAAAAAAAAAAAAAAAAAAAAAAAAAAAAAAAACTAACTAAATAATAGAAAGAAGAAGAAAGAAATAAAGGAATTTTTATAAGCTACGATAAAATAATATATTTTAAACAGTTAAAAAAAAATTAAAATCATAGTAATAATTACACCAAGAAGACCGAAAAGAAATCACATTCAAATAATAGTTTGAGGTTTTGGAATTTCTTTTCTCCTTAGCATAAACTTCTTACAAACATTATATCTTAAAGTTTTTTTTTGAAAAAGAACATATTAATAATTTAACAAGAAAATTTTATGAATTTGTCCTATTCGTAAAATCTTTTTTTTTATATACGCATATAGTCTACTTTTAAATAATTTGAAAAAAAATTAAATTCAATAAAGAAAAAAAAACACGGTAAATAATTTTATGAATATATAAAATATTTTTTTTTTTACAAAAAAAAATATAAATTTTTACATAATTTTTTTTGGCCACAGATGCGGCATACGTGACGCATAATTTATCTCAATCGTCAAACAAATAGGATTAGGAAAAAAAAGAACATCGTCATTAAAATAAAACCATAAAAATGTTTACCATGGTTTACAAACAGACGGATTAGAAAGAGAATGGATTTTTTTAAATGTCGACACTAAAAAGGCAGGCGTCGAGTCATAGGTCACAGGTCGGTACTTAGATTTCTTAAACTCGAAGATGGGTAAAATAGAGTTACAAATAAAACAATAAAGAAAATAAACTACATTTACAACAAGAGCTAAGGCCCAGAACAAGCGGGGCGCTTGTCTACCGGGTGGGGAGGTGTTACGTCCCAGCCTGCTCGTCAGATGTCTCTGACTATTTTTAAATACTAATTATTAAGAGACCGATCTGAGACCTAACTAATTAATTAAGATGTATATTGATAATTTAGCAAGTTGCATAATTAATAAGTTACTCTATATTATAGGATATAATATAATGTAATAATATAGCATAACATAATAATATAAAATAATATGATATTATTTAGAATATTTGAAACATATTGATAAAGTTATTTTTCTCTTAATATTTGTTATGTATAAATAAACGCTGACGCCTCGAGTAAATCCTCGAGACGTGCAGCTGCACAAACATCTATTTTGTTCTAAGATAACTTTTGTTCATAGATAAGTGACTCATTTGTTAATAATAAAAACGGAGAAAGCGTGAGAACGGAGAATGGATCATTCGAGAATATTGCTTATCACGATCCACCCCTCTATATCGAACGATGCGCGGGCCTGATGCCCAAGCGCCTCGTATTGATAAGAGACTTACTCTAGTTTTTCTCGATCTAGAGAAGTCAGTCTAAAATATAGAATCATAGAGAGCAGTCAGGCTCAATATTAAATACTCAACTTCTTTCTCACCCTTTCGAAGTTATTGTTAGACGAACTTTAACAATTTATAAATTGATTCAATTGTATATTTCCACATTATTGAAATTATTCTTTTACAATTGAATAAATCGGATTGAGATATAAAATAATAACCAGTTTATTTCAACCACCGAATGGTGGCTGTTCAACCCCTACTAAATAATTATTTATAATTATATGTAAGTTCTCATTACGTCCAATTCAAATCGACCGCTCAACCACGCCAGCGCCAAAACATCAACCAGGACGTAACAGCAGTATGGAGTCGCAACTGGAATGCAAGTTTCTGAGGAAATTGAAAGTAAACTTACCTTCAACTTATGATCACCAACTTTTGCAAGCAACTTTTGCCACCAACTTTCTCAGAAAGTGATCGTCAACTTTTTGGATTTACAACTTTTGCCACCAACTTTCTCAGAAAATGTCCATCAACTATTGGAGGTACCAACTGTTGGCGATCAACTTGGTTCCAGTTGCGGCTGCAAGTTTCTCGTCAGTTTCTCGCCAACTTGGCTATCAGGGTCAGGGATAATAAACAAAAATATTACTATTTGCTGCTTCTTATTTATCGCGCTTGGTTTTTACTTTCAATTACCTATAGAGTACAGATCCAATCTCTGTAGAGTATTGAAAATTCATCCAAATGCTTCGGGAAAGCTGATTGGTAGACCAGCATTTATCCCTAGAAAAGGACCAGCGACAAAATTTAATATTGGAATAATGGTTGACCCAACCTCCCTATTCTAGTAACCCAGAAAAATGGCCAATACATATCCGATCTTCTGTATTTTATTAATTTAATGTTCTATTCGTTGATTCCGTGTCGATTTGTATAAATACATATAAATACGTACCGGCCACGTCAAAAGATAATTTAAAAAAATGGTAAATTAATTATTAATATTTAATTATTTTAAAGTAAAAAATGAAGTTATTTATACTTAATAATAACATCAAAATTATAAAATATAAGTAATATTAGTACCAGTACAAATTTTTTATCCTAATAGTAAATTTGTTGTCACAGATTTTGATCATTGATCAATTTATTTATATTATTTATAATATTTATAATTTACTTGTCATAAGATTAGTGAAAATTTGATCTTCAATCATAAATTTTATGTTATTAAAATATACCATCATTTCAATCCCAATAATTTTTTTTTTTATTTTTTTTTTTCACTTACGATTACTCTTTATTGAGTTTTAAGAATGATATCGTTTATTCAAATAAAATTAATTATTTCAGATTGAGATAGAATCAATGACCAGGTATGTCTCACCAATTAATCCAACTGTATTTCCAGTATTAGCACTTGTATTACTTGGAATCGGAATTTTTTTCACTGCCTGGTTTTTCGTTTACGAAGTAACGAGTACGAAATTTACTAGAGATGTATACAAAGAGTTATTAGTATCTTTTGTTGCTGCATTATTTTCTGGTTTTGGAGTTCTATTCTTGATGTTGTGGGTTGGAATTTACGTATAGGTAAATATCAAATGTATTATTAGTACTTGAAAAAATTAAATCTCATTAAATAATTTTCCTTCAATAATTGTTTTGTTTTCTTCGTTTTCAGTCTCAACTTTATTACTCATTGCCAAATGATTTTTTTTCTCTGAAATACTGTTGTTTCAACATTCCATCGCTAATATATAAAAATGAAATGCAATAAAATATATTCTAATCTTAATTTTAATACACAGAAATAAATGTAATTATACCATGATTAATTGTATTATAACTTTTTATCCTGTATTTATTGGGCACGTGAATTAATTACAATCTTTATAATTTTTGTTTTATTTTAATACAATTTTTTTAGCTAAATCCATATTTTCTGATAATAAAATAAGATATGAAGTGTAATTTTAAAGCAAGTTTGTTTCAGTAATATGTAAATAATAATATTTTGCGGATCAACCAGCTAACCCGGCTTTTTGTCGGCAACGTAACATCAATGCTCGAAGCATAAATTGTCTCCGAGATAGTTGTCGCACATGTTTTAAAAACACGTCTAAATCTATCGAACCTTGTCGAAGACCTTCACCAAGATAGTAAATTGCATCTTCAGTTGCAGCCTCTTCAGCAAAGGCATTGAGCATTCTGTAAATAAAAAAATAAAATAATAATTTAAAT
Organism: Microplitis demolitor; assembly: GCF_026212275.2. NCBI lineage: Eukaryota > Metazoa > Arthropoda > Insecta > Hymenoptera > Braconidae > Microplitis > Microplitis demolitor. Next base: position 11,147,323 of record NC_068549.1, on the reverse strand, counting down.
TCATATATTTAATAATTAATATAATTGACAAACGTACTGCTTATATAAAGGTGCAATAGTTGTAACAGCCTCATCAACATCAATAGATTGATTTTTCGACAATTTTTCAATTTCTTTCTCCAATTCACTTTCTTTGTCTTGAAGAATACTTATATTTTTCTCAAGTTCTTGTTTTTCTTTCTGTAATTTATTAAATATTTCATTAAGTCGTGATGATCCACTCATTAATTCTTGTTGTGTACGACGTAATGTCTCAAGCTCAGCTTGAAGTTGCGAAAATTGTTCACAAAGCCGACGACGAAGTTGATCACCAACAGCAGATACCAATGATGCTCTTATATGCTCTTCAGTAATCGTATCTGAGTTACCACTAGTCATTACCCCTCCTACTGGTGGTGACTAAAAAAAATACATCTATTGACTATTTATACTTGAATTATTTTAATTTTACTTGCAAATATCATTAAAAACAACTTACGGGTTGATTTGCGGGCGGATATGGAGCTGGAAATGAACTCGGATATCCTGGAGTTGGATACGATGATGATGGAATTCCAGGCATCGAAGGAAATCCTGGATAACCACTAAATCCTGATCCACCTGCTGGTGGATATGGACTGTATCCAGAATTGCTACCAGAATACTGAGAATTTGTTGGATATGGTGGAAATGAACCACTTGCTGAATTAGATGCAGATCCGGGAACTGGCATAAAAGCTGTAAAAAAAATCAAAATTTATTTTAAAATTCAGTTTTTTTATATAATTTATAGTTTAAGTAAACAAGTAATTTTATTTAATCTTTGTTACTTGATTAACAATATATATCATTAACTATATAGTTATGTACTTACGCTGTGTAGGATAAGGAGTTGTTGTTTGAGTATTTGGATATCGCTTGGCAAATACTGGTGGATTTTCGCCGAAAGTTACAATCATAATTTGAATCAAACTTAATAAATCAGAAGAATGCTAAAATACGATAAAATTTTGTATTGTAACTTTTTCAATATGAAATAATTAATTAAATTAATAGATTTTTTCAACTATTTTAATGAATACGTAAAACTCACAGGTACCCAATCATGTAAATACGGTAGATAAATTTTCCCATTATGATCTACATACATACTGACTTTAATTGTCATATCTGCTGTTGGTCTGACATAACACATTGGAGCATTATTTGGATGAGTGTCCATTAGCCATATGCATATTGGAATGTTATATACATTGCCTGAAAATAATGAACATTTATTTTAAAAATTCTAAATATACTCAAGTTGTAGAACATTTATAATTTTATATAAATATTAATTCTTATAAAATTTATTTACCTTTATAATTCACTGGTATTGTTCCTTGTAAATTAAATAAATCTTGGCAAGATCCATCATTGAAAACTATCAACAAATACATTAATCAATTAAATAAATAAAATGAAATATTAAATTGTAGTTTTAAATTATTAAACTGACAAAAATATTACCAAAACGTTCGCTAGCAGGTTGTAGACCTTTGTATTCTTTTAAAACATTTATAACTTCTCTTCGTGTTACTACTGGATTTTGATACTAAAATTTTAATTAAAAATATGTATTACTCAATAAAAATATAAAACTAATTTTTATAAATTTAATACTGTTATGTGATAATTAAACATAGTTATGAAATTAAATATTAATTTTCCTAAAAATAGTTCAATTATTTATTAAGAGTTGCGGTGTAATTAAATATGAAATAAATGTTAACATATTAATTTACCTTATTTAAATACTGTTTTATCTTTTCTTCATCACTATGATTCATTTTCACCATTTAATCTTGAGGTTAAGTTAATGATTTGACAATAAAAATGGGTTTACTAGCAAAAAAAAATATAATATATAAATATACTTTGTTTACCTATACAAAAAATGATTAGTCTAATAATTTCCACTCAATTGTTAAGTGGATTTAATTAATGAGATATGATAGTACTTTGACACAATAATTGTCTAGCAAAATATAAAACTATATTAAAATTAAAAATAATATGTTTATCAGTGTTATCGCCACCTCCGAGCAGTTGGCCGGAGGTTTTTTTTTTAAGTTTTAAATTTATCGACGGAGTCGATTCACTCGGGAATATTAAAATATTCGGGTGCCATCATTTTGTCCTAACAACCAGTTCTTTCGAGTCGAAAAGTATTTCGATTGAATATTATTCCCGGTATAGTTAAGAGTCAAATAATGTTAATAATGACTGTATTAATTTCTAGTGGATGTTTCAGACAGATTTGTATTTAGTCAGTTGCATTTAATGTTGATTCCTTTAAATACAGATGGCTGATAGTAACAGTACGAGATGGTGACTTAGTAATGTAGAAAGATGTCAAATTATGAACAGTTGTACATCGAACTGATGTTATGTATTTGCATACAATGATTAAGTCGGACATAAAATGTTACATGTGTATTTGTTGCTATCATGAAAAATAGTCACTAATCTATTGAAAAAACGATAATTTAATGCATTAGTATTTTATACTTTTTTTAAAATGAGTCAAATAAATTGAGAGCAGTTTGCTTATAATGCCAGTTGAATTTTTGTCTAGCCTTATTTAAGTTTACAATAATTTCGAGTCAGCGATTGTACAATATTGGCCATAAATTCACGACGGGTGGCGTTCAAATCGGTAAAATAAATAAACTAAAGATAAATAAACATTTAGAAAATTAAATTTAAATAGATAAAAAAGTAGATAATATAAAAAATTTATAAAAAAAACAAACAGTAAAAAAATACTTAGGTAATAATTTAAATGGATAAAAAAATATATCGGTAATAAAAATAACAGAAAAATGAAAACTACTCTAAAAAAAAAATTAGCCAATTACAACTGAGGATAAAAAAATAGCGCGCATTTTAAAAATCGGCTAACAAAAAATTGGTATAATTATAAATATTGATATATGAAAAAAACAATATAAAAAATACATGATAAAAAAAAACATATGGTAAACAAAGAAACGGATAATTTAATTTAAGAAAAAAAAAAAATTTACAAATAAAAAAAAAGATAAATATACATTAATCTATTCGATTAAGCTAATAATTATAAAAAATTGCAAAAACAAAAATTTATAATTATATAAATTGATAAAAAAAATTCTGTATAATTAAAAATATAGATGAAAAAAAAAAAATAAATAATTAATTTCCTGAGTAAAAAAAATTGCGGATAAATATAAATAAGAATAAATATATGATTGTAAAAAAAAAAACACCAACTTTTAAACATTTGGATGAATATAATTATCTATATTTAAACATATAGATAAATAAACAATTGCACAAAAGATTTGATTTCAAAATAAATATTTATAAAATTAATCTGCTGGGCTTGGAATCTGTGTCCTTCCGATAACAAGTATACTTTTTTCATAACAAGTATACTTGTTATGAAACCCAGTTTTCATTTTTCTGTTATTTTTATTACCGATATATTTTTTTATTCATTTAAATTATTACCTAAGTATTTTTTTACTGTTTGTTTTTTTTTTATAAATTTTTTATATTATCTACTTTTTTATCGATTTAAATTTAATTTTCTAAATGTTTATTTATCTTTATAGTTTATTTTACCGATTTGAACGCCACCCGTCGTGAATTTATGGGTGCCTAAGAGAGATCCGAACGAAAATGTAGCCAACGCAACGAATGCAAGAAAATTTAAAAGCAAAATTGGTCAATGTCAAAATATATACATTCCACAGCTTATACAATACTGGCCAATAATTCTTGAGGGGTAATGTAGAATCGGGAAAAAAAAAATGTCACAAAATAAAAATGTATATGACTACTTTCATACAAATGTAAAAATATAAAAATAAAAAGTTGTAAAAAAAAATTCAATAATTAAAAATATATATACAAATAATAAAATGTAAAATTATGAATATGTTTTGTAAAATAAATAAATAAAAAAAAATCCCTATAAAAAATGTTGTTATGTCCTGGGAGGTTACTAGGATCGGAGCTGACGCCACCTCCTGGACAGTGGGCAGTTCGTTGTCACGCGGGACCAAATTTTGAATTTGAAAACAGTGGATAAATTTATTGTTTACTACGATGATGATGATTATGATTGTTATTTAATGAAATAATTTAACTATGATTAAGGATAGATGTAATTGATAAAATAACTTTTATCTGAAGACTGAATTTTATTATAAAGTATGGATAAAACTTGATCAGTAATAACAGTTGTATTCGTAAAGAGTTCTCAGAGAGAAGTAAAGTTACATCAGACGGCAGAGAGATCTCGGACCTCCACTCTCCAACTTCTCCCCACTACTCTCATGTTCACACTCATGCTTATATGTATAAATACTTATATATCTATGTTCTTTACTAAATATTATACTTATACATTTATACTTTCTACTAATACGAATTTGAGATATAAGCTTATACATTTACGTTCTTTACTTTATCCATTCTATATCTTCTTATTACTTATATTATTTATATTCTATTTTCCCGTACTTGGATACAATCATTCGGTTAAATATTCTAGACTATCAGAGGTGTGTTCTATAATTATTCTATATTTAGTTATTCGTTACAATTGACATTATCATTTATCGTGAAACATCATTATAATTATTCTAATGCTATATTTCAATATTTCTATTAATTCATTTATTATATGAATCACTCTTTATTTAATATAAAAATATATATATTAACAATAATAGTTAAGTTCCTGTGATATGGTTTTCATTTATAAATAAGATTTATTTATTATATATTTCCTTTTCTTGTTTGCTTATAGAGTATGTATTTGTTTATAACCATATTTACTGTGAACTATAGAACGAGGGCCTATTCATGATTTTTATGCGTGTGTTTTGTTTAGGTTTTAAGTATCAGGTGACAGAAAACGTTCCAAGACCACTCAAACTGTATTTATGTTTCTCTAAATATAAAATAAAGTTTATCCATCTATTTATTTAACTTTCTTATAATAAAAATATATAATTTAATGAGTATGTGCCACGACGATTTGTGATTTAATTTATTTACTTCATATTGTTAAGACGCAATAAGTGTTGTAGGATATTAATATATTATTTCAAATGGAATTTAAATGCGCGTTTCTTATATATCTTGAGTTTACTAATGAATTAACAGGTGGAGGCACCTGAGGCTGTTGAGGACATAACAATGTTTTTATTTTGATTTGTACTTCATTTAGTATAATATATAAGCTGTGGAATGTATATATTTTGATATTGACCGATTTTGCTTATAAATTTTCTTGCATTTGTTGCGTTGGCTACATTTTAGTCTTGGGTAGTTCGCGAACGACCTAGGTCGGAAGAGCGCTCCTTTAGGTGAACTATGCGAACTAGTTCATCGATGATCTCGCTCTTAGTTCTTTTTAAATTTTTTTTAGCGTCGGTTTTACTAGACACTGGCACTATGTGACCAACCGAGTTATTTACTTTTTCTGTGCGCGCCTTGATATTTCGAGAGACTATTTATATATTAGATCATTACTCAACGAAACTAGCTGTTGACTAATGATTAATATAAATTATTTAATTTTTTCATTTTTACTTAAGTAAAAGATTTGATGTGCTATAAAAAAATGTCAACTTTAATTGTAATAATTAGCATTTTTTAAATATTGTAATATAATTACGCATTATACTAGAAACGAGACTAGCTGTTGACTAATTATTAATATAAATTCTTTTATTTTCTCACTCTTATTTAAATAATAAATGTTATGTTCCATAAATAAACAGAACCTGCAATAATCATAAATATATTTTTTTCTCTATTTATTGTTTTTATCAAATTATTTAAAAAAAAGAACTAATGAACTAAAAGAGCGAACTAGTTCGCCATTGGATTATGAACTAAATTGAGCGCTCTCAGTGGTGACCGATTAGGCCCAAGACTACTACATTTTCGTTCGGATCTCTCTTAGGCACCCGATCCCACTGCGTCACAAGTATTAATGCGCATGCGCGACATAGCTACACTGGTAATGAGATGTTAATTAAAAAAATTGATAATAAAAGGCGATAAGACGTTAATTATGATCGTACAAACGAAGATTATGAAAGAACAAACGAAAATGAATATTAATTGATTGATAACAGGAAGAAATGAAATGACGATAAGTTAAGGGGGGCTAAGTTGAGGTTGAAGATTTAATTATTCAATTATAAATAAACAACAAGCGAACAAACAACAACAATCGACGGACAATCACGAACAAGCGACGAACAAACGATTAGAGCATTGAAAACTTAAAAAAGTGTGAAAATCAAAATTGATGGGGGCCAGCTTCAGCAAGCCGCTCTACGAGTGTGTAGCGAAACATTTGCGGCTAACTTAACGAGGAAGTTTCTGGCAAACCTTGGCTGGATAATACCTTCCTTTAAGTTGGCTTCAGAATACGGCAGTAGCTTAAATGTAACTTGCCCGAAAAACTTGCCGTCAATTTGAAGTGAAACTTTCAATCAACTTAACGTCATTGTCTGACGTTAATACTTGTAGTCAAATTGAATCAAAAGTTATAGATAATTTACTGTCAACTTAAAGGTAACTGCTTGCTCTACAACACTTTCCTTTAAGTTATCTTTAAAATACGGCAGTAGCCTTGAAAGCCAGTTGAGCTCAACCAACAATCAAATTACGTGTAAATTCGACGTCAGATTAAAGCCGCTATTTAACGTACTCGAGACATCAAAAATTGAGTAGCAAAATTCGACTGCAGAAGTAGCTCAAATTGACTTAAATTGTTTAGATTCGATTTTACCGTTTGATACATATTAAAGAAAAGTCAGCTCGTGACATCTAGCAACTATTCAACAAAGTTAATTCAGTGATCAAAAAGTAAAAAATATCTCTTTAATTGAGGTCTTGTTGACGTCATTTGTTGACGTCGTTTTTTGCGTCTCAAATTTTGATGTCCCACAGACGTTAAATAGCAGTTTTAAACTTACGTCAAATTTATATAAAATTCGACGTCAAAGAGAGCTCAAAAGTCGACATTGAAATTTTTTATGTATACCGTACGTCACTGAGACAGCAAAAGTTTCAGCTCAAAAATTGCGCTGAAGCTCTGATTATCTGGGAGTTTGTAGTTAACTTACGATTAGGGTGGCTATCAAGGAATTATCAATCGCTCAATTAATCATTGTGGCTAAATGTAAACCGTAGCCTATCACAAATGTTCTACATAGAGAAGCGGTAACATTTTAAACTGACGACATATATTGTAGGTACAGCCAGAAAATGACAGGCAATAAAAAAAAGGACCAGCGACACAAACTTGTCCCAACCTCCCTATTCTAGTAACCTTGTATGTTGCCACTTTAATATGTTGCCGCTTTTCCATGTAGAACATTTGTGATATGTTACAATTTACATTAAGACACAATGATTGGTTGAGCGATTGATAATTTGTACATTTCTCATAGTTCCACTATAAAACTTACCCTAATAGCCACTTTAGCTTGAAACTAACGGTAATTCGATGTTGAAATTACCTGAAATTTGCTGCCTGAATCTGCTGGCAATTTGACCGCAAAAAGTTGAAAATAAAAATTTGCGGTTAATTTTCCTTCAATTTAATGGTAGCTTTTTACGAAAAAAGAAAAGTCGGTAATGTTCATTCTTACCATTGGGTGTCATCTTTTTGTCCTAACAACCAGTTCTTTCGAGTCGAAAAGTATTTCGATTGAATATTATTTCCGGTATAGTTAAGAGTCAAATGATGTTAATAATGACTGTATTTATTTCTAGTGGATGTTTGAGACAGATTTGTATTTAGTCAGTTGCATTTAATGTTGTTTCCTTTAAATACAGATGGCTGATAGTAACAGTACGAGATGGTGACTTAGTAATGTAGAAAGATGTCAAATTATGAACAGTTGTACATCTAACTGATGTTATGTATTTGCATACAGTGATTAAGTCGGACATAAAATGTTACATGTGTATTTGTTGCTATCATGAAAAATAGTCACTAATCTATTAAAAAAACGATAATTTAATGCATTAGTATTTTATACTTTTTTTAAAATGAGTCAAATAAATTGCGAGCAGTTTGCTGATAATGCCAGTTGAATTTTTGTCTAGCCTTATTTAAGTTTACAATAATTTCGAGTCAGCGATTGTATGTTGCCAACATACTTGGTAGCATCGAAAGTTGTAGCAAGTGGAGGTTTATGCTCGTGCGATTTAGTGGTAGCAGTATATTATACCAAATTAACTTTATACTAGAGTATACAGCGGTACCAACTTTTTTAATTTTTATATCTCTGAAGGTAAGGTAGATCTCGAAAGGTAACTCTAACATTATACGCGGGTAGGGATCGGAATAAGAAAATTTAAATTCATATAAAATTTCTATTAAAACATTTATTAACAAAAATAAAGACATTAAAATTTACGACTATCATTAAAGATTGTTATTTTGATAACTGTATTTTATATTTTCTTAAAAATAGATAATTTAATTAACATATTTTTTAATAATTTAAAATATTTTATTGTCATAATATAATTTTTACTTTATTTGAAAAATTTAATTATTTACACATAAGTTACATAACAAAAAAATAATAGTTAATTGAAAAAAAGAAAATTATAAATTATAAAATAATTAATTTACTAATTATATCAATATTATTCAAATAAAATATTAGTCTTCACTTTCTATCCATAAATAATAAATAAATTATTTAAAGAAAAAAAAAAGTTCGGCAACAAAATGCCCAACATTATCAAAAAAATTTACTTAAATCATTCCTTTAACGATACAAAAACATAAAATAAATTTCACAAAGTGTAACATTTTAATTTCTTAAATTATTCAATTTGGCGTGAAATACGCTAGAATTGAACACTCTCCAAAAAAAGTCTCTTATCGCTTTTTGATACATCCATTCTTTTAAAAGTTATTTAAGCTTGATGTCTAATTTATATTAAATTTTTAGATGTTTTAACTTTTCCGGCGAAACTATCAGACTTATTACAAAATATAATGAAACCTTCTTTGTAGACAATTTTATTCTCTAAGAACTATTTCTAATGAAGTTCTTCGGATTCCGCATTGTTTTCTACTTCTTTTTATTTTAATGTCAAGCACGTAAAAAAAGTCTTCTGTTCGATTTTAAAAGCTTGGCATAAAAACGAAAATAACTAGGAAACAATGCGGAATTCGAAAAAACTTTATTGGAAATAATTTGTAAGGCATAGAATTGTCTAAAAAAAATGTCCCGTGATATTTTGTGATAAATCTGATACTTTCGCCAAAAAAATGACAAAATTCTGAAAATTTAATTTAAATTCGACTTCACGCTCAAATAACTTTCGAATAATTGGATTTATAAAAAAAAAATGATAGATTACGTTTCTTGTAGAGCATTCAATTCTCAACAAAATTATGTCTGCAGATTTTTCCTACGGCGAATTGTTAGCTAGTAGGACTGCACATCTAAATCAGCATAACCGATTAAAAAAGTTAAGTAGGCTAATTAGCTGGCTCGCTCGTCAGCTTAGCTAATTTAACAGATTAACTTCATTAGCTTGGCTAAGCAGCCAAATGCTTCACCGGTTGATGTATTTCCAATAGATTTTCTAAAATAACTCTTAGCTAATAAGCCATGGAAATTTGAGTTAACCGGTGAAGCATTTGAGCGTGAAGTCGAATTTAAATTAAATTTTCAGAATTTTGTCATTTTTTTGGCGAAAGTATCAGATTTATCACAAAATATCACTGCACATTTTTTTAGACAATTCTATGCCTTACAAATTAATTCCAATAAAGTTTTTTCGAATTCCGCATTGTTTCCTAGTTATTTTCGTTTTTATGCCAAGCTTTTAAAATCGAACAGAAGACTATTTTTTTACGTGCTTGACATTAAAATATAAAGAAGTAGAAAACAATGCGGAATCCGAAAAACTTTATTAGAAATAGTTCTTAGAGAATAAAATTGTCTACAAAGAAGGTTTCATTATACTTTGTAATAAGTCTGATAGTTTCGCCGGAAAAGTTAAAACATCTGAAAATTTAATATAAATTAGACATCAAGCTTAAATAACTTTTAAAAGAATGGATGTATCAAAAAGCGATAAGAGACTTTTTTTGGAGAGTGTTCAATTCTAGCGTATTTCACGCCAAATCGAATAATTTAAGAAATTAAAATGTTACACTTTGTGAAATTTATTTTATGTTTTTGTATCGTTAAAGGAATGATTTAAGTAAATTTTTTTGATAATGTTGGGCATTTTGTTGCCGAACTTTTTTTTTTTCTTTAAATAATTTATTTATTATTTATGGATAGAGAGTGAAGACTAATATTTTATTTGAATAATATTGATATAATTAGTAAATTAATTATTTTTTAATTTATAATTTTCTTTTTTTCAATGAACTATTATTTTTTAACTTCCCGCTAAGAAAATCGACGATTTTCAAAAATTTCGGGAAGTTATTGTTTTCACCCCGATTTTCGAAAATCGAGTTTTCATCAGATGTCGACGTTTTGACGTCCTATGAAGCTATTCTGACTATTTTTAGAATGATGTCCGCGCGCGCGCGCGCGTGTGTGTGTGTGTGTGTGTGTGTGTGTGTGTGTGTGTGTGTGTGTGTGTGTGTGTGTGTGTGTGTGTGTGTGTGTGTGTGTGTGTGTGTGTGTGTGTGTGTGTGTGTGTGTGTGTGTGTGTGTGTGTGTGTGTGTGTGTATGTAAACTCTTTGTAACTTTTGAACTAATAAATCGATTTGGACGGTTGCGGTGGCAATTGAAAGAACTTGTTGGCCATCAACTTTCCTGAAAATTTCAGATTATTTGATTGAATAGACTTGAAAATATTTGAGAATTACGAAAAAAAAAAAAATTTTTTTTTAGTTTTTTATTGATTTCTCAAAAACAACTTATCCGATCGACTTCAAAATCTAATCAGCTCTAGAACTCAATAAAACGCGTCGATTGCCTTGTCAACTATCAAAATCAATTGATTACTTCGAAAGATATCGGCGTTGAAATGTTAAAAAAATAATATTTTATGTTATTTGTTCCGGATAAATCACAATATAACATACTAAAATGTACCTGATATCATACCAACTCATCTTTTTTATAGTTTCTTTTGATCATATAATGTCATCGAACTTGGTTTTTAGTTTAAATCATATTATCAACAAAAAAATCGATAAAACGTAGTTTTTAATATTTTTATCGGATATTTCATATTTTATTGTTTCTTACATGAGTCAAAACTTATTTAAATCTTGATTTTGATCCCTGACATTGATTTCTGCCTCAATACACTTATTTTACTGAACATAATCAGGAACTAAATTTTAAAAACCGCTTCATTGATGATTTTCGATTCTTAAATTTTCAAACTTCAGCATAACAGGTAACTTGTTAGAGCTTGAAAAGATCATAAAAAAACAATTGCATGTGATAGCATTTTCGAGCTCGAAGAGCTCGAAAATATATCTACACTAATGTTTTCGAGCTCTTTGAGGTCGAAAACAGCGGGAAGTTTTGGGGCCGGCCCGCAGGGTCAACCGACGCCCAGATTTTTGTTATGTAACTTATGTGTAAATAATTAAATTTTTCAAATAAAGTAAAAATTATATTATGACAATAAAATATTTTAAATTATTAAAAAATATGTTAATTAAATTATCTATTTTTAAGAAAATATAAAATACAGTTATCAAAATAACAATCTTTAATGATAGTCGTAAATTTTAATGTCTTTATTTTTGTTAATAAATGTTTTAATAGAAATTTTATATGAATTTAAATTTTCTTATTCCGATCCCTACCCGCGTATAATGTTAGAGTTACCTTTCGAGATCTACCTTACCTTCAGAGATATAAAAATTAAAAAAGTTGGTACCGCTGTATACTCTAGTATAAAGTTAATTTGGTATAATATACTGCTACCACTAAATCGCACGAGCATAAACCTCCACTTGCTACAACTTTCGATGCTACCAAGTATGTTGGCAACATACAATCGCTGACTCGAAATTATTGTAAACTTAAATAAGGCTAGACAAAAATTCAACTGGCATTATCAGCAAACTGCTCGCAATTTATTTGACTCATTTTAAAAAAAGTATAAAATACTAATGCATTAAATTATCGTTTTTTTAATAGATTAGTGACTATTTTTCATGATAGCAACAAATACACATGTAACATTTTATGTCCGACTTAATCACTGTATGCAAATACATAACATCAGTTAGATGTACAACTGTTCATAATTTGACATCTTTCTACATTACTAAGTCACCATCTCGTACTGTTACTATCAGCCATCTGTATTTAAAGGAAACAACATTAAATGCAACTGACTAAATACAAATCTGTCTCAAACATCCACTAGAAATAAATACAGTCATTATTAACATCATTTGACTCTTAACTATACCGGAAATAATATTCAATCGAAATACTTTTCGACTCGAAAGAACTGGTTGTTAGGACAAAAAGATGACACCCATGGACCCTATGGATGCGCGCATACGCGGGAGAATTTAAATAAATTAATCTTTGTTAATAAGTAATACATTATATTTATTTCAACTTTGTCATAATTACTGCTGTGAAAATCAACATATAAAAACTATTTTCTTAAATTATTAGTACATAAACTGAATTTTTTTAATTAAAAATAATTTTAATTACCGGTTATTTTTAAATTCATAATTATTATTAAACAATTCAAATAATTTAATCGTCATAGCACTATTTAAATTGCCACTTTGCATAGTACCCAGTAATTTAGAACATTCCAGACGAAATTCATCATTAATACTTGATATGATAACCTTTTCAATTGCAGAACTCATCAAGTAACATTGACTGAAAATTTCGTCCAAACTCACGAAATTGTTGTACAGTAACTGATCATCACATTGTAATGTATATTTTAAATTCGAATAAATTTTATTCAAATTATTAAGCTCTTGCGGTAACTTTATTTTAAATAATTCATATTCTTCTTTTTTTAATTTATGCTGTAAAGATAAAAAAAAAATTTTTTTAATTAAATTCCAATAAAAATAGCTTAATTATTCAGTTTACCTCAATTTTTATCCCTAAATATTCTTTTAGATGAGGATGACGTATAAATGAAGAAATTTCTCGATATTGATTTAATTTATGTATATTATAAGTAAATTCATGATTACTATGATTAGATTTGAAGAAAATTAAAGTTGATGTATTTTCAACTGACGATTGACATACAGCTTTACATAGAACATCAATCCAATCAGAATGGTATAAATTTGTCAAACTACAGTGTGTTATTTGAACCCAATCAAATTTATCATCTTTTATTAATTCAATGTCAATATGCTTGTATTTTTGAATTTTTGATTTTTCGACATCAAAGTTAACCTCTGAGAGTTTAATTACGAACTGCAATTATAATAACAGAATAATATTTTATTTTTTTTTTTTTTAATAAATTAAATCATTTTATTACCTCTATTACATTATTTATTAATTTTTCCATAATAAATCACTTTTAATTATTTATTGCTTGAAGATCAAATAACTTGTCTTTTGTCTTAATACTACGTATCGATAAACTTAAAACTATAATAATGTATTATTGATGTATATCATGTTTAAATTTAATAATTTAAAAGCTATTATTGTCGTGTAATGCCCTCTAGAAAAGATAGTCCGGAATAATTTTGTTCGTCTCTATCGATAATGTAAAAGAATTAGATGTTTCTCTCTCACAAAACAACTTACCCTTTCCTAACGTTTTTTTTTTTTTTTTTTTTTTTCCGTGACAATATACATCTATACATGTGATTCATATATGTATATACCTAGAACCTAGATTATATACACGTAACTATCTATAATATAATAGATACTGGCACATGGCACTTGAGGGCCGTTAGCCAATAAAGGAGGAAAAAAACTATCTATAAAGAGAAGAAGAAGGTCATAGTAAACAGCGTGGATAAAAAACAATCGATATAAGAAAAACTGTTTAGATAATTATTTACTAAAATTGTATTACTGCTAATGTTAAGTTTAAATTTATTTTCAATGAAATATCAAATGTTTGATTAACATATTACTACACAGATATTAAATATTTGTCTTTAGTATATGTAGTGGTAAATAAAACAAATATATCGAATGTCAGCAGACGAGCACAACACTTATCCTAACCTCCAGCAGGAGCGAGGGACTCAACCTCAACGAAAAATTCGTCACCGGTAAGTTAAATTTATTTTAACATGATGCAAAAATTAATTACTTTTATACTTTATATTAATCAAGCAACATTAACTAGGTCGTGTAAGCTTTTGGTTATTCAATTTTTTTTTAATTTATACAAAAAATAATTTTATTTGAGACGCATGTGCTTTTGATGTTATCTCATAGCAATGATCTGGACCAATCGCTGCGTTTCTTTTTGTGGCCTGACGATTTCATTGACCAATCACGTTATTCTTCATATAAAACTATTTTTTTTTCTTATTTCACTATATTTGATTTTTTATTTTTTTTTTACTTTAATAATAGCCTTTTTTTTTAATTTTTAAATACATAAACATGTAATATAAAAATGATAAAATAATTATAAATGGGACAAATTATTAGCATATTCAATGGTATGTAATTATAATGTTTTAACTATGATTTTGTGTATCAATATAGATTTTTGTTAATCTTATAATTTTATAAAATTATAATAAATTAAAATTTTATCCAAATTATATATACAAACATTAAGGATAAAGGTCACGTTGATATGTAATTGATAAAAATATATTATCGTTAACACGTGTTTTCATCTATATTTTATTAGACGTTATTCGAATTTGAAAAATAAATTTTTGGAAACAATAAAAATTAACTATTACCGAGATATTTATGGGTAATAAAACTAAAAGATACAATAATCAGTAATCAAGTATACAAATAATTCCTGGTATGAAGATATTGATGTCCTAAAAAAGTAACGCCGTCGTATATTATTTACGAAATATAATATACAAGGTCAAGTGTACTAAACAGAACTTTTTTTTCATTGTTAGATAAGACGTTAACTTATTTTCGATCAATTTAAATAAATTTATTCATTCGCTTATCTCATTTTTCATGAGATTAATATCATTAATTTTGTACAACTATTTAATTATTATTAATTGTTGATTTTAAATGAAATACTAAAAATATCATATGAATTACAGGCTACAGTAATTACACGTGCTTATGAATATGCACATAAAAATACATAATAAAATATTTAACTTATCTTTAAATAAATGTATATTAATTAATTTATTTTTTTAAATGAATAAATTATTAGTTATAATCAATAATAGAGTTGCAATTAAAAAGTAAAGTTAATGTCAGTTGTTATTATATGTTAGTTTCTGATTGTCTCTAGACAAATGTCTCTCTATGTATCCAAATTAATTAGTGTCATATAAAATGAACAAGTGTTAAGCTATTTATCGTTTTGTACACACATTAAACGTGAACGTTAAAGAAGTAAAGTTTCTTCCCGACCCTTGAACTATATTCCGGTCATTCTTTTACAGCCGATCAGTTTATCATTTCGTTGAGTAGCTATTTATCTGTGCTACAGACAACTACGTTTTGTCCAGAAGTATTTTTTTTTATACTCATAGCATTATTTTGTCTTTTTTCTTTCTCCTTAAGATTTTTTAAACAAATAAATTAATCAATAATAATACCAAAACATTGACTAAATTACGTGAATCAACTACTAAAGATAAAGTGCTGAAATAAATTACATCGGCGGTATGTTGAGAGAACTTTTCGACTTTACTATTGGTACAAAAAACTATTTTCAAGTCAATTTTTTTTTTTTTTTTAATTATATTCAAGTTTAAGAAAATTTTAATCATTCAATATTTCAACTAGTTTGATAAGTTTGATAACTATCTTTTTTAGAAAAATATATTTTTTTTTTGTTATTTTATTGTACATGAATTATTTAAAGAAAATAATGAAGTTATTAAAAACGAATGGGAGTAATAAAAATATATTGAAATAATACAAAAGAACCTGTAGCTGCAAAATTTAATTCAAGGTTTTCGTACGTGTTGTCTCGTGATTGTACTTGCTGTTTGGTCATTTCAATTCATCATTCAATTTGAATATGATGTCAAGCAACTTTTAGGTTTATTGGCTTCTCTACTATTATTGTTATTTCTGTCATCTTGTATAATTTATCTAAATTTAAAAAAAAATTATTCTAATTTAAACACTGATTTAGGTGAGTATAAGAATATTGAAACATATGAGATAAGCTTTACTTGGATTCATAACTAATTTTCTTTTCATCTAATTGTCATTTTAATAAAAATTAATTATAAGTTTGATTCTCGTGACTAAAATTGCATGGGGATTTTACAATAAATTGCATCTCTTGCGTTACACTCAAGAAGCTTTCGTATAAAATAAGATTTAACCTGCTAAAGAGATCTTTAAAAAATATTAAATTAAAATTTTATATCGACTACATTCATTTTGAAGGTAATACCGACAACGAGAACAAAACGCTGCAACAAAAATTTTTAATACAAAAAAAAGAATTACTAAAAAATTTAAATAACGGTGACAAGATGTCCGAAACACCTGTAAGTTTTGTTGTTGGTGGCTCAGATCCAACTGAAGAACTTGAATTGGAAACTGAGGACAGTTTTCCTATTGAAGGATTTGATGGATATCAACAAATGCCAACGATGCCAAGTATTAATGAACATCGAAAACGGTTAAGGTGAAGCTGTTTTCTTTTTTTTTTTTTTTTTTTTAATTTAATTTATTTTTTATTGTCTAAATTTATAGTTGGATTAGCGAGACTGCGTTTCGGATATTTTCGGTTTTTACCCCTACCATAAAAATTTAATACCTAAAGCATGCGCCTTGATGGTGAGGGTAAAAACCGAAAATATCCCAAACGCTAAGTCTCGCTAATCCAACTATGATACTTTTTCATTTATTTTTATTTTCCTTTATTAATGATTATACATAATTTTTAATCGCGATAATTTTGGGTTTAGTACTCAGGCTACTAAGCAAATTTGCTAAAAATATTGAAAATAAATTACATTAACGTATTCATTTTGTTGACCTGGAAGCGCCCTCCTACAACCTATAAATTTCAATATTCGAAGGACAAATGAAGATAAGGTTAGGCTCAATTCTAGTCTACAAATTAAATAAACATATTGACGTCAATGAATATTGAAAATATAATCGAGTTTCAATGATAATTATTTATCAAAAATGCTATTCATTATAAAAAAAAAATTAGTAAATCCAAAAGTGCACGACTCTTGATGCTTATTTCATCGTGGAAAAATATATAAAAAACAAAAAAAAAAGTCGTGCAAAAAAAGAAAATTATACGATAAAAGTTTCAAGGACAATTTTTATTTCTTTCCGTTACACTAGAAATTTAAATTTTGCTCCGAAAAATAATTAGATATATTGTTTCGCGCAGGCACGACTGGTGTGATGAAAGTATATGTAAAACCATATATAGATATATAAAATTGGTTAAGTTATTTTTATTAATTATAATTAAACGGGTCCGATTTTGATGGCCATTTGTGACATACTTCTTCTTTGGCTCTAAAATAATCTTTAAAAAAAAAAAGGTGATCCAAACAATGGTTTTTTTCTCGAGTTTTTTTGTTTACGGGTTACGGACACTTTCTCGTGCTTGACGGGAAATTTTTTTTTTACATTTTGATCTTTTTTTAGTTAATTAATACATCAACTTGGTCTTGATAAGTCATAGAATTAATCCTTATTAAATTCTCTATCCGATAATGTGTAACTTGGTTAAGCTCTGTGGACTAACAAGAGTGGAAAAGTAAAAGCAATAGCAAAAAAAAGTCAACCAGAATTTTTCGATCGTAAATCACACTCTAATACTTCGCATTAAGAGTCGCGCACTAAAAACTTTAAAAATTGTACAAGTAAATAATCAATCATAAAAGGAATTAATTATTTTTCAACATAATTTTATGTTCATTAACTCATGCCAAAAATAAAAGGAACAGAAAAATTTTTTAATTTTGTTAGTGTTTTTTGCACGGCTGTAACTTCGTAAAAAATAATCGTATCGAGATTTTTAAAAAAGTATTTTATAGCTTGAAATCTCTAGTTTCGGTGCATTTTGATTACAAATTTTTTACACAGAAAAAAAAGGAAATCTTGAGCCAAAAAATAAAATGTCTTCGAAATTTTTTTCTTGAACCAAGCGAAATTTCTTACTTTATTGATGTAAAAAATTATTTGGATCGAGAAATTATTTCTTTCGCGGAAGACATAATTTTCTTAGTTTGAAACATAAATTATTTAAACTAAGAAAAAACTTTCTTGGTCCAAAAAAATTTTTTTTTTTTGGTTTGAGAACATTTTTTTTTCAAACCGACAAATTTCTTTCTTGGCCAAAAATTGTTACGTTTTCGAGTCAAGAAAAAATGTCTTGAGTTGAAACGAAAATGTTTTTGAACCATGAAAAATCATTTTTTAAACCAAGAACAAACTTTCTTGGGACAAGAAATTTTTTTTTGTCGCAAACAAAAAAAAAAGTTTTCAGCCAAGAAATTAATTTCTTTAATTGAGCAAATAAATTTATCGAGTTAAAAAAAATTTCTTTTTTTTTGTCATTTTTTTATTGAAACAATTTTTTTTTTTATTTTAATATTATAAACAACGCTATGAAGCAAATAAATACTTTATCAGAAGCATTTATTAGGTATAGGGAAGTTTCGAAATAAGAATAGTATATTCTACAACTAATGCGGTAAGTTGTCGATTGCCCATGAGAGCGGTTGAGCGCTCGAACGAAGTGAGTCATTTCTTAAGTTATGTGCTTATGAGAAATGATATTCTACATAAAAGAATATAATTTCGTACAAAAAAAAGTTATCATTTTGCTTTTATTCATCTAAAAAAAAAAATGTTAAAGAATTTTTTTAGTTCAATTGACCCCACCCTCCCCTACATTAAGCTACAAAGTAGTGGTTTATTTACTAAAAAACCAAAGAAAGACATTTTTTAGTGCTTCTAATGAATGTTAAAAATAAAATTTTCCAAAAAATGATACAAAGGTCTTGTAGAGAATAATTCAAGCTTTTAACGTCGCCCTCTAATTTACTGTGCGATTATTGGTACTTGAAGTATCGATGATCAAAACGAAAAGAATCATTTTTCGTTTTAAGGCTGGTATCTCAGCGATAAGTTGTCGTACAAAACTCTAAAGAAATGCATATTAAAGCTGAATAAATTTTCTAATCGACCTGTGCGTTGGTTTAGCTGAAAAAATGTTTTCACAGCCCGCGGACTCTGAAAGAAAATCAAAAATTTCTGTCTCGCGTTATTTCTCATGTTTGCGCAATAGCCGTAGCCCTAAACAAATTTTAATCAGAATGCCCCGAAACTAGAGATATCCAGCTATAAAATACTTTTTTCAAAATTTCGATACGAATATTTTTTACAAAGTTACAGCTTTGCAAAAATCATTAAATAAATTTCTAAAATCTTTCTGTTCTTTTCATTTTTTACATGAGTGTATTATTATAATTAAATATGTATTCTGATAGTTTTATTAAATAATAACAAAAATTCACGAGTAAAACATTTAAAAATAATAGGGGCGTGCGAATCTTGTTCGAATCGAGTCGAATAGTTAGATTCGAGTCGAATATCGAACAGCTCGAAGGATTTAAATAGTTCGAAGGATTCAAATAATTCGAATAGTTCGAAGGATTCGAATAATTGGAAAGATTCAAATAATTCGAAGGATTCGAATAGTTCGAAATTTTTTCGAATCTTCGGTAAATAGTGTTATTGCATCTAAGAAATTTCGTATTTATGGCTTTATTAAATTAACAAACTATTAGGGGAACCTGGAGCACGAAGGCCCCCTTCGAAAATTAGCTAAAAAATTTTTTTTTATTTTCTGTCGTGATGACCTTTATAATTTTTTAATTATATTTCAGAGCAATATGTAGGGTAAAATGGACCAATTAAAAAAAATTGCAACGAAAAAATTATTATTTTTTTTTTATTTTCCAAATTAATTTTTTCGTTACAATTTTTATTTTTAATGGTCTATTTTACCCCACATATCACATATTGGCTTAACATACAATAAAAACATTATAGAGGTCGTAACGACGAAAAATTAAAAAAAAAAAATTTTCTATAATTTTATGGGGAGTTCTTTCGAGCTATTCAAACCTTTTGAACTATTTGAAGCATTCTAACTATTCGAATCTTTCTAACTATTCAAATCTTTCGAACTATCCGAACTTTTCGAATTATTCGAATCTTCGAGGCGAATCTCGAATCGAATGTTCGATTCGATTCGCCTCGAATAATTTGAAGTTTCGAGCATTCGAGCACCCCTAAAAAATAATAAAAACAAGTTAATTTACAATTAATAATTTCATTGATTTATATCCTATACATTTATATATTATATATAAATTTTATGAGGAACACAAAATTTTCAACTGTGCACTTATTCTATGGGCGATTATCGCGGTCAAGTTTGAAGATGGGTTAAATCGGTCGATTAGTTTAGAAGTTATGGCTGTTTGAAATTTCCACGATTTTTCAAAAAAATCAGTTTTTATCCATTTACAAGTTCATATAATTTTAAAACTAATACTCACAGACAATTTCCGTAAAAAATATCTGAAAGCTTGTCTGAAGAGCTTTAATTTATGACCTTCAACTTTATGTTTTGACCATTTCTTCCAATAATTTGATAGCCTTGAAAGTTCTAATGGAATCAAAAAATGTTGAAAATATGGTGTTTATCTCACATAACTTATCCATGTCCCATTATAATCCAGTTTCATCAGTTGTATTTTATTGTGCACATAATAACCTGTAAATTTCACAGCTATTTTATATTTTAAAACTATTTCTTTTATTACTTATACTACCTCTACCTTCTATGATTATCACTGGTCTTGTCATTACGATGGCACTCACAGTTCTTTTCGGATCTTAATGAAATTTTTCACGCTTATTCTATAGACGATTACCTTGATCGAGTTAAAAAATGATCTGAATCATTTGAATAGTTTTGCAATTATGGCTGTTTGAAATATTCATGATTTTTCGTGAAAATCAGTTTTTACTCACTGTTGAAGGTTTTATAACTATTAAACTAATATTCATAGACAATTTCCGCAAAAAGTATCTGAAATCTTGTCTAATAATCTTTTATTTACGACCTTAAGCTCCATGTTTCGACCATTTCTTTCAATAATTTGATAGCCTTGAAATTGCTAAGTAATTTAAAAAATGCTGAAAATATGGTTTTCATTCCACATAACTTAGAATAGTAATGGACATATTTTTGATGATATATTAGCCAGGGAATATTATATATTTCTTCGGCCATAATTTCATAAAAAAGTACTAAAATTTTGGATAAAACAGCGATATCTCAATTTTCGAGATATTTAATTATATTTATCTCGGAAACTACTAGCTCGACGGTAATAGACTAAATAACCTTTTTTGTAGAAAATAAAATTCTCTACAAAAAAAAAAATCCTGTACAATTTTGTTCTAAAATTAGTGGTTTGCGAGTAAATTAAAAAAAAACCATGAAATTTGAGAAAAAATTGGCTTAAAGATTTTTTACCAGTGAGGCCGGTTACAAAACGTAAATTAGCCACAAGCACATTCAAAGAGAAAAGATTCCTCTGTAATTTCCGCCTAACAGAGACTAAATATTATAAAATGCCGCGGAGATATTGATAATTGGAAAAAAAAAATCAAAATTTACATGTTAATTAAATGGGAAAATTTCAAATTCGTTTAGCGAGTACTTTAATTAAAGTTAAGAGCTCATCTTTGGTGAGAATTTTTTTTTACATCTTTAGAACATTATTCCGTCAATAGATTATAAAAAAAAAATAGTCCTGTTAAACGAAGCACCCTTATATATATATATATATATATATATTATAACAGGGCTATGCTGTTACTCTAGTCGTCCTTAAATTACCTTTTTAAGGGCGCCACTGGAAGTGATAACGGCCTCCCAGAACCGGATCTTAAATCGTCAGGGTCGGTGTAATTTACTTAATTGTAAGAGAAGGATGAGGAAGGATAACTTATAAATGATTTATTTCTCCGATTAACAAATTATACCTTTTTATTTACTCAATAACCTATTTAAGCTTTATAAACCTTATTCACTTATAACCTTTTATAAACCTTATACATTATACCTTTTATAACCTTAAAACCTTTTATAAACCTTATGACCTTTTATAAACCTTGTAACATTATACCTTATAAACCTTAAAACCTTAATTAACCTTTTATTTATTGACCCGCAATGCTTCACTTAATCTACTAATTTATTTATTACCCGCAATAATATCTTTAATAAAATCAGCCAACTACCTTTGGCATTTCCACACACTCACACACACAATTGTTAAAAATCACTTAACCTTCGCGATACTGAATTACTAAATTTTTCCACTAAATCCTTATCTATTTTCTCTCACACACTCACTCAGTCCCCTGGACTTTATTCTTTTCACACACACTGAGTTAAAATAATTTTCCCACAAAATAAATTAATTAATTTGGAAGTTTAAATAATTATTAATTAATTTATTGTTTACTTTTAACTTTTCTTAATTTATTATTATTCTTTTATCACTTTTATTACCAATAACTTATAACTTCACTACCACACGACTTTTTCTCAGTCATTTCCTCGCGACGTTACCAAATTTATTCGAACTAAAGTTCCGCCATTATTTTTTTCCGCTTTTATCACATGTTCCTTTTCAGGTACTGGCTCATCGCAATAATTATTCTTATTTTTATTAATACTTTTTTTTTAATTATTTCCTCTATTTAATTAATTATAATTTCATTAATTAACTTAGTTTTCCTTATTTAATTTTTTCGTGACTTTGACCGCGGACCTTTCTATAATTTTTCCAGAGACCATTACTTATTAATTTTATGTAATTTTAATTATTTTATTAATTTTACTTCTAATTAATTAATTTTTGACTAGCGACTATGACTAGATTCGACAGTTTTCCGGTGCGTGAGTTCCACGATTTACCTGGAAACTTCTAGAATAATTCCGGCCACCTGCCTAGAAATATTTTACTAACGCAGTGGCTGCGGCTACTTGCCTGGAGTCAATTAATTACTTAATTTTAATAATTACGTCCGAGTTTAAATTGTGAAATTTTATTTACGAAATTATTTTATTTAATTTGCGAGTAATTGGTTCCGAATGTTAAGACGCGACGCTACTAGACGTATACTAAGTATTTAATAAAATTTTCCGGCTCACTGCCTGGGATAAATTTTATAAATACCTCTACAATCAAAACATTCCAGATCCTTTCCTCGTCGTGTCTTTGTCCGGGTCTCGTCCTAGTAATTGTCCTCGTAAAATTATAGGCCTTGTTGTCGTCTCGTCTCGTCTCCTCTCTCTCTCTCTCTCTCTCTCTCTCTCTCTCTCTCTCTCTCTCTCTCTCTCTCTCTCTCTCTCTCTCTCTATCAAAAAATAATAAGATACTTATCTTATCTTGTGAATGGTATCTTGTGAATGGTTGAATTTATGGAAAAATCATAAAAGACCTTTTTTGTAGATCAGTAAATTTGCTCTCAAATGTTTGAGGAGAAGTTTTTTGTATCTTGATTTTTTCGAAAGTTATGTATTTTTTACCATGTTACTACATGGAAAATCGAAAGTTATTAACAGCCACCTCTAAATACCATTATTAAGAGCTCAAATATTAACTGTCACCATATTTTAAGATACCCTTTAGATTTTTCAATGTTCATCAAAAAAATAAAAATAGACCCCTAATTTGAAACAGTCTAATATATACATTATAACGACAAAATCTAGGTACGCTAGTATGCTAAATTTTGCGTTACAACTTCGTTCTCTGACCTTAGCCTCCAGTCTCAATACGAATAGGGCGCCAGATAATTTTTATCACTGGAATCACCAAACCAGTAATCATGAAAATTAGATAATTTTTGATTTGTGGAATTATCTCAAAACCACGCATGAAATTTGGATAATTTTTAATTTGTGGAATTATCACCAAAACCACGCAGAACTAAAAACTAAAACTAAAATGCTCAGAACTTATAAGCAAAAACAAAACAGAGACTGAAAAACTAAAAACAGAGTTACGGTATGCCATGGTGTCGCTCAGTGTGTAAGTTTATGGAGAGAGGGTGGTCCGGGTTACATCACTCCAAATTCATGTAGATTATTAGCGAATTTGCAATTTTTATTAAACAACAAATTAACTCAAAATCTCTATTTAACAATAACATAATACTGTAGCATCGTACAAATAATTTTACTTTATAGCAAAATAATGAATCTAATAATAATGAAATTTAATCTTAATAACAAGTAAATTGGCATCTAAATGATACGTATGGATAGATTATAAATTAATCAATTCATTAACTAAAACTAAACGGTAATCAAGTAATATTCGGTAACTAGAACAATAAATTATAAAAACCGATACTCTAGAACATTTTCTTTAACAAACTAGTAAAACTAACGTACATGGGCCTCATATTGATGTTAATTAGACAGTAATTGATTTAATAATTAAACATAATTCTTATAATTATTTTATAGAATAATATTAACAATAAAGCGTGAACATGACTCTAAACTTTAACAATATTCTCATAATTCTCTTAGTTCTTAAATCTTTTCTTTAATTAAACAGTAGCATATTCTCTCAAGACTCTGACTCGAACTCAATTATTAATAATTATAATAATTATTTCATACCTGATTACTGAGAAATAAAATATCAAGTAACGTCTTATCCTGTTTTAAATAATACTTCTGTAACAATAATCTGAATCTGTAGCTTTCCGCAATGCCATGAACTTGAGCGCCATTACTAGACACATCTACTCGCTTCGAGCGACCAGCGCTGAATGCTCACGTCCGTACTCTTCGAAGGTCTCCCTTCAGCTTCCTTTTCCCAATAACCCAATATCCAAAACTTAATCTTATCATTATCAATAACTGACCTATATATTCTAAATCCATAAATCAATTCCCAAACTCTACTATATCAGTAACTGGAGGCTTATACCTCACCAAACGTACTCACTAAAGCTGATTCTGAGTATGGAATCCTTGGTAGTTACTCTCCTGTAACAGACTTTAGCTAGGATCGTAAAACTTATAAACTAAGTGACCTATGACTTCCTCAGCGGTACAAGTGGTCATAGCTTGTCCTCTGAGGCCTGTCAGACTAAATAATTAAAAATGACCAAACGGCTTCCACAACAGCAATGGTCACAAAATTACTGTTGAGGCCTGCCAAACCAAAACTCCAAAACTGATCCCATTCTGTATCCATCAGATTTCTTATATACTGGAGCGCTAGCATTTCAGGTAGACCTCTGCAATCTACCAAGAAGTCTCATAGGGATAGAACTAGGTTCTATCAACAGATGATACCGGGTGACTAATTCAAGTCCCGCTCCACGGTAATACTGACTTCTCCACATACTCAAAATTCCAAAACTGTAAACCAAAACTTTATCATTATCTCAAACTTTAATCTTAAACGATATTCCATATTCAATTTCCATATTTCTGATTCTAATTCTTAATTTTCTTATTAAAAGCCCATAACTGTAGATAGACGTTACTCCATTAAATAAGAATTAAATATTCTTAAACTATAACTTAAAAATCTGTATAAAAATCGTTAACTACTGTAAGCTAAACTATAAATCTTGAGTTACCATGCTCGCAAGTACAATAAAATCAGTTGGTGCTTGTAACGTTCACTTTGATTTGATCCCCATACGAAAAATAACGTATATATATACATATATATTGTAACATGATGAAAAATTCGACATCGACTCGTGGTTTGAATTTATTTCGAATAATAAATAGTTACCGGATGAGCAAATCCTAGTGACATTTAGAATCGAAAATTTCGACTTCGACCGAGCAATAGATCGACCGCATGGACGGTGACGAGAGATCCGGGATAGACTTCGTACTGAACGGATGCGTTTTTGTACTTTGAACAATTCGACTCCGACCAAACGACCAATTTCGATTCCGAGTTTTGAACAATTCGATTATTGATCAACGATTAATTAAAGTGACCGACAAATAAATTCCGAGTGAACGATAGCCTAACGACTGTGAACAAGCCGAAGCCTCGGCGCGAAACCTGAACAAAGTGTGCAACCAATTTGTAGTGAACGAGTGAACCGTGGTCGTGTAATAATTATTAATTAAATAGTTAATTACTCGTGACAACTGTATGATAGTGAAATTACGCGTTACCGAAATAAAATATTATTTTATATTTTATTTTATTTCAATCGAGCAATTCTGAGAATTACAGATTATCTCTTTCTCATTCGTTGCGGCAGCCGAGTCTTGCTATGTAAAATACTCTGACGTCACCAGTCGAGTATTTCGTTAAGAACTACGTCGTGTGTGTTTGTAAAATCAAATAAGTGTATTTCTATTTCGACAACTGACTGTTATTTTTTTTTTTTTTTTTTTTTTGAGCAATGAACTGACTGTTTTCGATCAACTACGTTTTTTTTAATTTTGTTTATATCGAGTCAAGCCGACCACGGCATTTAGTATTTTTTTTGTAACCGATAATTTGTGTGAACCCGATCAATTATTTCTTCTGTTCAATATACGATTAATTACTTTGTTAATTCTGATCAATTAGTTTATCGTAATCTTAAGTACCTGTAAACCCGTTACAATATATATATATATATATATATATATATATATATATATATATGTATTGTAGTGACTGGTATCTTAAATTAATATCACTTATAAACTACAATAATAACACACTTATATTAGAAATAATAACACCACAATTAACAGCAGTAAAAGAAAGCAAAGAGATATATAGTTTAGTGATATACAGATGTTTGCTGTTAAGATGTCAATATAAGACTGACTGACTTAGTCGCGCATCTATATAAAACAAGAGAAGAAGGCATTTGTTTTCTAGTTATTCAAATATTTTAAAACATCAGTTTCACATTCGTTACACTACCCCCTTTTCAATAAATTATCGTCCCGATAAAAATTGTATTGGGCGAATCGAACTTAATTGAAATTAAAATCATTTGCAATTTTGGTTCGATTCCACTATGGTCCCAGCACACCCTATCTATCACCCTACAGGGGAAAAAACACCATAGCAGAAAAAACAACCCTGTAGGCTAACGCAAAGATAAAAAAATAACAAAATAGTCTATAATTTAATTGAGCTAAGAATTGATAAAATAAATTAAATATTCTGCTAAGAAGTTAATCGATACGCGTGACTCTATTTTCCTAATCAACGAATCAAATAAATAAAATTACAAATGTAACCCTCCTCTTGAATAATGGATCCTCAATGGGAATGGGAACAGGAACTCCTTCCTCTCCTCCTTGAAGGACTAGGAATGAACTCCTTCTCTCCTTCCCCCATGAAATTGGAAATATTATCTGCACATAATAAAGGAAACAAAACGAGTATCTCTAAAATTTTATTAAATTTGATATTTAAACATATTTCATCGTTACATCTTATTATTTATTAGTTGTTAATTTATATACTTTTAGTGTGCGATAAGCTAACAGGAAAAGTGGTAACCATTTATCCCAGTCTTTATGATTTTTTGAGATAAATTTTGAGAGGTATTGAAGAATCGTCCTATTCAATCTTTCAACCAAGCCGTTTGATTGAGGGTGCAAAGGAGTAGTTCGAGTTTTCTTTATTCCTAAATATTCCATCAATTCTTTAAAAATTAAAGATTCAAATTCTCTACCTTGATCTGAATGAATTTACAAAGGAAGACCATGACGACAAATAACATGACAAACTAATGCTTCAACGATTGTGGATGTTTGATGATTTGGAAGAGGAATTGCTTCTGGCCACCTAGTAAAATAATCTGTGACAACTAAAATAAAACGAATTCCTGAAGAGGATTTGGTAATTGGACCGAGGATGTCAATTGCAATTCTTTCAAATGGTGACCCTACATTATAAATCTGATATTCTGCTTTAGTTTTACGATGAGGACCTTTTTTCGAGAAACAAACTTTACAATTTTTACACCATAACTCAACATCCTGCTTACAAGTTGCCCAATAAAATCTTTGACGAATTTTGTCAAGGGTTTTATTGATTCCAAAATGTCCACCAGACGGAAAGTTATGTGCTTCATGAAGAACGTCGTTAACTTTATTTTTTGGAACAATAATTTGCCAAACGATTTTCGAGAGATTAGGAGATTCCCACTTTTTATAAAGTATATCGTTTTTCAATTCTAAAGAATCTCAATAGAGTAGATAAAATTTCAAGGTGGAGTTGTGATGAGAAATAGACTGTCAATCCGGTACAAGATTTTTTTTCTTAAAATCAATGATAACTTTCAGTAATTCATCTTCGATTTGGGGTTTATCCCAATCAATAGGATCTGCAATTCCTAAATTTATTTGTTTGATATAAAGACAATCTTCTGAAATTTTTGAATTTAATTTTTGATATTTTTTACAATCGCAAGGACGGCGAGATAATGCATCAGCATTTTGATGATTTTTACCGGGGCGATGAACAATCTCAAAATTATATTGAAATAGAACCTCTAACCAACGAGCCATCTGACCTTCAGGATTTTTAAAAGATAAAAACCATTTTAATGCAGCATGATCTGTTCTAATGATGAATTTTTCTCCTATTAAATAATGACGAAAATGTTCAATTGATTTAACAACAGCTAATAATTCTTTCCTAGTAACACAATAATTTCTTTCCGCCTTATTCAATATTTTGTTATAATAAGCTACTACTTTTTCAACCTCTTACTCCTTACCATCAGGAGTCTTAATTTGATGAACTTGAGACAAAACTGCACCTAATTGGAAGTCGGAAGCATCAGTATCTAGAATGAAAGGAAGGTTCGGATTTGGAGGTGTTAGGTCAGGGGCAGTACTTAAAGCTTTCTTTAAGTTTTCAAAGGCTTGATGAGCTTTATCATCCCAAATAAATTGTACTTTTCCTCAGTTAATTTATGGAGATCCTTAGCGATTAGGGAAAAATTTTTTATAAATCTCCTGTAGTACGAGCAGAGTCCTAAGAAACCTCGAAGATCGGTTTTATTTTTTGGAATAGGCCAATTGGTAATTGACTCAACTTTCTTTGGATCGCATTCGATTTTATCTCCGGAAATTACGTGACCTAAAAATGGAACTTTGTGTTGGAAGAATACACATTTTTCGTATTGATCTTTAGGCCTGCTTGAAGAATTCTGTCAAATATAATTTCTAAATGTTCGAGATGCTCTGAGAAAGTTTTGCTACGAACGATGATGTCATCAATATAAACTTCACAAATTTTTCCTATTAATCCTTCTAAAACAATATTTATTAATTCGATGAAAGTAGCTGGGGCATTACATAGCCCGAATGGAAGAACTAAAAATTCCCAAAGTTGACCTCCTATACAAAACGCTGTCTTTTCCCTGTCCTTCTCATTCATACGAATCTGCCAATATCCGCTTTTAAAATCGATGACTGAAATCCAAATTGTGCCTACTATAGAATCAATAATTTCCAATTGATGAGTAATTGGAGTAACTTTTTTCTTAGTCACTGAATTTAATTGTCGATAATCTACACAAAATCTAAGAGTTTCATCTTTTTTCTTTTTAAATACGACTAGAGATACCCATAGATTAGAACTAGGTTGAATAACACCTTGACTTTTCAGATTTTTTAATAATTCGAAAGCTTCTTTCCTATAATGTAATGGAATACGTCTAGGTGATTGTTTAATGGGCTGAGCATTTCCTGTGTCAATATCATGTTTAAGAACGGTTTTCAAATAATTTTGTCCCAGCTTTTCTCTGAAATAAAAGCTCTAAACGCAAAATAAAGACACAGGCCCGATGCTTTACTCTATGAACTAGCGAAGTGCACTTGAATTTTTTGATAACTTCCATTCGTTTACAAGAAAAGCTTGGACAAAGTTCCTATTTAATGTACAAGTGCAACAGAGATAGTACCGTTTATCCAGTTGAGTGCGAATAGAGAAACAAATGAAAACGCGTCTTAATATAATTACAAACGCCAATGTCATTTGTATTTTTTTGCAAAAATATTTTGATATTTTATCAGAAATTTATTAAATTTTTCTTTTTGTGAATCATTTAAATTTTTAATTGATGAATCGTAAATTTCTTTAATATCTAAATCAATGGAGAAATTCGAAATTTTAATCTGAGTTTTGTGAACAAATTTATATGAAAATTCGTCACCGGATGCAGTAAAAATTTTATAAGGTTTATATTTATTGTTTGGTAAATCTTTAAATAAATTAACATTAGCAATAGTAATATCAGCTGCAGTATCAATATTCATTTCGCAAGGAATTTTATTAATAGTCCCATGTAATTTTGAATTTATATTAGAATCTAAATTATTTAATTTAATTTTTTTAATAGAATAGGTTGATTAATTTAATTTCCCTGACGCTGGATAGTCGTATTATTTTGGTTAAATCTAGGTCTCTTATTTTGTTGATTATTAATTTGTGGACTTCTACCATCTTTCATAAAGTGACCTTGTTTATTACAATTCCAACATTTGCGATTATTATTATCAAATTCTAGTTTTCTTTTTAAATTAGATTTATAACTATTTAATTGTTTAAAGTTATTATTTGGCTGAATTGTATTTTTCTTTTCTCCATAAACTAATTTTGATATTGATTCTGATTCTAAAGCTCTTTCTAAAGCTTTATTTAAAGTAAAAATTTTTTCGAATCATAAAGAAAATTGTAATCTCTTATCTAATAACCCACTATTATAATGTTGAGAGGATTGACGGTCAACTACACTATCTGTTAAATCAGGAAACGCGAGGCGAGCGAGTTTGTCTATTGTTTCAGCAAAGCTGTCAAGAGATTCGTCAGATTTTTGTTTCTTATTTTGTAATTCATTTAAATAAACATAAGAAAATTTGCTTTCTCCAAATCGCCATATTAACATTTCTTTATCATAATTTTTTAATTCGTCTGTTGATAATTTTTCTAATATTGTTTGAGCTTTTCCTCTTAATGAAGCTCCTAAATATGACGCTTTAATTCAATCTGTCCATCCATTATGATTTGAAACGATTTCAAAATGTTTCAAATATCTATTGGCAGACATAGAAGCATCAAATGTGTCTGGCTTAATTGAATCAATTGGTCTGAAAATAAATGACGGGTTGGATGTCGCGATTATTCTCGGTTTATTATTATTAATTTCCTCATTTGATTTATTTTCCGAATTTTTGTTTATTTCCGCGTCTATATGAATTTCCGCGTCAACATTGATGTTCCGAAGAGGAACCGTATCAAATGTTGTGCCATTATTATTATTATTATTATTATTATTATTATTATTATTATTATTAATATTATTATTATTATTATTAATAAGGGGTACATCACAGGATTTAGTTCCTCTTGGTGTGTCTTCTAATTTATCCGTGATTCTTCCGAAGAATCCTTCCATTCTGGAGAATTTGGATTCTAAGCTGTCGAACCGCTTTCCGTCCTCCTCCCTCTTCTTCTGTAGATAGCACGCAATGTGCTCGCGGAACTCCTCCAGTTTGTCATTAAGCTCGTTCCTTATTTTATTATCCCGAGCGTCTCGATGATGGCCGAAGTATCATCGGCAACCGTTTGCCTTGTCCGTCGCGGCATTTTTTTTTTCTTTTTAAATATTCACTTATCACTTTTCACACACTTATGACACCAAATTGTAGTGACTGGTATCTTAAATTAATATCACTTATACACTACAATAATAACACACTTATATTAGAAATAATAACACCACAATTAACAGCAGTAAAAGAAAGCAAAGAGATATATAGTTTAGTGATATACAGATGTTTGCTGTTAAGATGTCAATATAAGACTGACTGACTTAGTCGCGCATCTATATAAAACAAGAGAAGAAGGCATTTGTTTTCTAGTTATTCAAATATTTTAAAACATCAGTTTCACATTCGTTACAATATATATATATATATATATATATATATATATATATATATATATATATATATATATATATATATATATATATATATATATATATATTTATTGGGCCTATATACATAATTAAATATTTATAGGTTTCATATCAATGAAGTTTGATCAAATCTGATCATACATAGACATATATAACTACATATAAGTTTATATCAGTCATGTCTGATCAGATCTAATTATATAAATATACCTATATCTGATTATATATGGGTTTATATCAGTCAGATCTGATCAGATCAAGAACTGTAAATAAATAAATTACACTCAATAATTTTATAATATTTAATCCATTTTGTAACGAAAGAAAAAAAATAAAAATTAAAAACTAAAAGTAAATAAATAAATTTTAGTTTAAAAGAAAGGGAAATAATTTATTTTTGCAACAAAATTAATTATTTCTCTTTCTTGTAAAATTAAATTTGTTATTATATATATATATTTTTTTTTTTTGCTAAAATTAAAAATAATAAAAATTGTTTTTAATTATTTATTAAAAATAAATATGTCTTATGAAATATTCAATGACTTATTACTTAAATTAGTAATTATTCTATTAACTTATTAAAAATAATACTTACATAAAATAAACTTCAAATTTTTAAAAGACTTTTAAAGTTTTGACACAATTTTTATCACTGATAAATTTTTCACACCATAATCTAGGAAAAATTCATAAATAATATTTTTATTTTTATATATAAAATTCACAATTTATAATTAATATACATGAAATGTTTTTCATAAACTGGCTTTTCTGTCGATTTCAAAAATAACCACGTGTTTTGTAATAAGTGTGATAGTTTATAGTGATAAGTATGACAGTTTTGCCGGATGAGTTAAAAGATTTTGGAATTTACTACAACTTGTCTTCAAGCTCCAATAACTTTTGAACAGATGGATTTATCAAAAAATGATAAGAAACTTTTTGTAGAACGTTTAATTTTCTACGAAATAATATCTCGTAGTTCTAAATGAAAATTATGAAAATCTAACTTATTATACACGTTACTCAGACGTAAATAATGGAAAAAAAAATATGTGGTGTTTAATCCAATAAAATATGTTTTAGTTATAGAATGTAATTATAAGAATAACGATTACTGATATTAGTATATTGACTACTGCTTAAGTTATTTAATGACTTAAATTTAACCTAAATATTGTAATCTTTAGCATTATCAATATAATTAATATTATTATAAAGGCTGTTTTGTAATGTTTTTATGTTTTGATAACGTGGATATCGTAAAAAAATTGGAGTTTAGCTACACAGCGGTGTATGGCTGCCTGAATTTCATTGAATGTTTCTACGGTGAATTTATCGCATAATAATTGCGAAACTGTTGAATTATCATTGACAAACTTCTACTAAACCGTGGTATATTTAGCATATTTTCAGCATTACTACACCATGTGTTTGTCGTAGAATGACTGTGGGAACACCATGGAAACACATCAGGAAAATTGGGGAAACGTAGTCAAATTGCTATGGAACTACTGTGGTTTCGTCGTGGAAAAATGGAACAAATCCACGGTGTTCCCACCGAGCATTTACGGTGGGTCTATAGAGTTTCCACGGTGTTTCCACGGTGGGCTCAAGATTGCGAGGGTATTTATTAATTCAATTTTTTACAAAAAAGTTAAATTAATAAATAATAAAAAAAAATAATTCCACGCGAGTATGATTATTACCATGTTAATAAATAAAGAAAATGAACAAGAAAAATACTTTATACTTACGATTTTAAATTGCAGTACATGACAACCACTGAGCCCGGGCTTGCACGCGCCCTTTAGCTCAGTTTCTGCAGCTCTGTTACTGACAGCGTGACTAAATGTAAACAACTAATTATTTTGTTTTTTCAATTAATTTTTTTCGCGAACATAATAAACCCCGGGAGATTGGTTTGTGACTTTTCTTATTCAGAATTTATTGCTTTTTGATTTAATACCAGTCATCATAGGGCTTTACATTAATAGATTGAAGTTTTTTAATAAAAATACACGGTGTCTCGGCATCCCTATTGTTATTTTATTATTTATTTTAAAAAACGCGACCGAATTGAGCTTTTTTATTATTATTTTTGTAATCTATGGATTTTTTCACATATTATCAATAAAAAAAAATCCATTTATTAATTTCCCCTAACAATGGTTAAGAGTAAATTAAGTGGACTATATTGTGATCTTGTGTCTAAAAATTCAATGTAGTCTAGTCAAGGAATGAGTTTTCTGCGAAAAATCGTTAGACCGCTCTTAAAAATATAGCGATTGGTGCATTGGATTCAGAATTTAATTCTGAGAAATGGGTATTTTTTAGTTTATCTGCCATTAAAAATTTCATTTGTTATAAACAAAAAAAGAAGAGACAAAAAGGGAGTCTCCATTTTGTAGTTATAACTTCAAAAATATTAAAAATATCTAAAATTTTAAAAAAGACCCTAATAGAGGAGAAAATTTCAATAATATAAATCTTGACTCCCCGAGTTGTAGCTCCATTATTTATAATTTTAATTTAACGTTGAAAGTTTGGCTCCGTGCGGCCGTTTCGGTGCCTAGGTGTGTCGCCGCCAAGCAAAGTATGCAACACAAAATAATTTTTTTATAATATTCAATATTAATTTAAAAATCTGAAGAAAAGTTATTTAATTGTTAATTAACTAATTTTTCGGAGTTTTTATAAAATCTCTTAAAAAAGTTTAAAAAAGGTGTTTATAAATTTTGTTTCTTTTGAGAGCTCTTGTTATATAAATAATGAACAAGATTCCGTTGTAAAAGCTCATAAAAGTTTTTTCATTTGTTTATAATGATTTTTCAAAGTCATCAAAAGATGAAATATCCGGCTGTTATAAAAAAAATTGTTTTTCCTAAATCTTGAATATTGGTTGTTTTTGTACTAATATATTGCTCAGTAGCTTGGCTACAAAATTTTTAACATTAATTGTTTCGAAATTTGATATAAACAAATAGACAAATTGAATATTTTTGAAATATTTTTTTTGTCATTTTGTTGTCTTAATGAAAATAATGATTTTTGAAAAAAAAAATTTTTCTTTAAAAAAATTTTTTAATTGTTTATAATTGTTTTTTTCATTTATCCACCATTTAAATTATTCATTAAGAAATCTTTTTTTTTAATTATCATTTACAATTCTCAATATAATGAGGGCAAAAATTTTTTTTTTTATTTGAATTTTCATTGTTTATTTTATAAACAATTTGTGTTATAAACAAATTTCTGTTTTCATTATAATTTTTTTCCGTAGCTTTGAAAAATTACAAATACAACCATGTGCATAAAAGTTGTAAAAAAAATTGTTCTATATTTTATATTGAATTTTAAAATACTTTACCCCACCAAAGTTAAAGTGATTAACTATTATATCAATTTATAAATTGTTATAACTTTTAAACTATTGATAAAACAGTCTTTGACATTCAAGACGATCTTTTTGACAATTTATTGATTTATATAATAAATTTTTTACATCCTCGATATCTATTATGGTTCAATTTTTGTAAACATTTGTTTATAAAAAAATGCATTACTTGAATTTTTAAATAATTGTATCTTGTAAAAATATTGAAGTTACGGCTTTTATGATTCAAAACAATTTTATAGTGTAATTATTGGACTACTCAAAAATATTTTTTTTATATTTTTAATTCCATTTGTTTATCATTTTTTTTTTTTATTTATTCAAATTATTACATGGTTAAGGGTACATTTTCTGGATTCCATTGACCTTATATTCCTACCTAACGCTGAAAAGCTCGAAAATGTATTCACAACAATTTTTTCGAGCTCAACAAGCTCGAAAACAGTAGGAAGTTTTGGGACCGGCCCGCAGGGTCAACTGATAGACCGATTTTTTTTAGAAGGATATATAATAATTTAACTGTAACTCGAATTGTTTTATTCGTGTCAACCACGAAAGTTCATAGTTTACGAGTTGTAGAAATTATAATAGTTTTAAAATAAGATATCTTGTTTGACAAAAAAAAAAATTTTAATTGTTTTAATTCTTGTAATTCGTAAACTATATAAACTTTTGCGGTTGACACAAGTAAATAGCTCGAGTTGAATTTACTATAAACTTTTTTGAAGAACACAAAATTCCTTACAAATTGTGACAAACAGCTCTTTAATGAATAAAATGTGGTAGTTATTGTATAAAGAATAAAAAAAAAGTAGTTTGATTTGTATTCTATTTCAATAGAAAAGCTTTAAGACTTTACTGCTGGCAGTATACGGGGAAATTATTATTGTTTAAAATTCCGTGGTATCATAGGAATATCGGATTATGCTGGCCACCTGTCGAAAATTGAAACAAACATGTTTCAAAAATTAATGTGAATGTAGCCGACATATGATAATTTAAAAGTTTAATGATCGATAACTCTGCGAGAAAAAGAAATTTAAAAAGCGATAATGACGCGTATTCAAAATATCTTTTCATGTATCTTTGACTCTTCATCCATTGTTTTTCTATTGCTATAATTTTCAAATTAAAACTTCAATAGGTTCTCTCATATATATATATTTATATATTTATATATATATATATATATATATATTGTAACATGATGGAAAATTCGACATCGACTCGTGGTTTGAATTTATTAGACATAATCAATAATTACCGGATGAGCAATTTCTAGTGACATCTAGAATTCCAAAATTTCAACTTAGATCAAGCAATCGATCCACCGTATAGATTGAAAAGAGAGATCCGGAATAGACGCCGTACTGAACGGTCACGTTTTTACGATTCGAGAAATTCGACCCGACTAAATGAGCAATTTTGATTACGACTCTTGAACAACGTGAATTTTGTTCTTTAAGAACAATCCGAGTGATTAACGAACAAGTCATTGCGATAAGTAAATTTTTGTGAACAAATAACCGCCGTCGTGAACAAGTGAATAAGCCGAAGCCTTGGCACGAGACTGATCAAGTGTACGACCGATTGATTTGGTTTAATGAACAAGTGCAACGCGTTTTGTGGAAATAATAATTAATTTACTAATTGATTATACGTACTAACTGTATGATAGTAAAATTTCACGCGTTACCGAAATAAAATATTGTTTTATATTTTATTTTATTTCAATCGAGCAATTCTGAGAATTCCGGATTATCTGTCTCTCATTCGCCTCGGCAGTCTTGTAGCTTTGCCGTGTAAGAATACTCTGACGTCACTAGTCAAGTATTTCGTTAATACGTATGCTGTATGGGTGTCTCCGGACAATAAAGTTATTTTATTTTATATCGTCAACCGACTTTTTTTTGAGCAATGAACTGACTGTTTCGATCAACTACGTTTTGTTGTACTTTGGTTTATCTCGAGTCAAGCCGATACCGGCATTTATTGTTTTTGTGTGACCGATAATTTGTGTGAAACCGATCAATGATTTTGTCTATTGAATATACGACTGATTTGTTTAATTCTGATCAATTATTTTATCGTAACCTTAACTGTCTGACCTTTCCCCGATCTACCACCCTGAGCCGACATTTTATTAATTCTTTATTTGGTGACTATAAAATCACCTGGCGTCCAACTTGAAAAGTTCTGACCAAGGTTGTCAAATAGTAAGTGTACTCGGGCTTCACTCCGGTAGATCCCCGGTGGTGAAAAACCCGTTACAATATATATATATATATACATACATATGGGTCATTCCATGTCAAATCGACCAGTAGTTGGAATCGACCCCTTCCAATTTGCACGAAATTTGGTCAAAACTTTTCTTTTGCCATAAAACAGAGATTAGCCAAAGGAAAAAAATCAGAAAAATTTTTTGCGAAAGTTATTCAAAATTCAAAATTTTACTATTTTTCTAATTTTTCAACTTTATTTTTTGAATATCTCGAAAACTATGATAGGTACAGCAATGGTCTTGGTTTAGTTTTGAATAAGACACTTGGGGCTATTGGAAAAAAATTTTGAAAAATGAGAAAGCTTACGAATATAAAATTTTCAAAAAATCGTCAAAATCATATGGCGACATGAAATTTTGGGCTCAAATTTTTTACAACATTACCATTAAACAATCTTACGAGATCCTGAAAATTTCAGAGAAGTGTTTTTTTTTTGTTTCAAGATTATGAATTTTTTAATTTTGGTAAAAAAAAAATGTTTTTTTCACCCCTGAGTCTAGCATAGTTAAAAAAAAATGTCATTTTGAGAAAAAAAAGATTATTTCACCACGTTTTCATTAACGCGCTGTCATGAATTGTTCGGGTGGAATTTTGTCATCGTTTTTAAACTAACTTTCTGACAAAACATAAATTTGAAATTTGAAGCATGACACAGAACTGAATGACAGTGCAAGAAAAAAATAATGAAAAATAAAAAAACGAATAAAAAATTCGTATCCATTTGTTTGTATGCTCGGTATGAAATTTTTATAATCATTTTAAAACTAACTTCTGGATTTGACTTATATTCTTGAATATAACTCACAATTGGATGACCGATAAAAAAACACCGTTTAATGAAGATTTAATGAAGGAAATGGAAAGAATGCGACGACTAGGACCTCCAGATGTATTTAAAATTTTTAACTACAAAGATCTGACTTTAATTTATTTTGATATTTTTAAGAACAAGTTTCATAAAACATGGTTTCGTTTGCTTCTTAATTTTATTTTTCAGAAAAAAAAAAAAAACAATTAACTAGTTTGAATGTTTACTGGTAGGTAGACATAACGATTTCCTATTTCAGATATATTAGGTGTACAAAAAAGTTCTACCCGTTTTTCAAAGATGGAGTTATCTAACAGCTATTTATAGGTTAGCTATGAATACGTATATGTACATGCACAGCTGTTTGTACTCTTTAAATTCATCAAACTTTTAATATATTAATCTTCGATATATATATTTTTTTATTAAGTTAAAAATGGAAGTAAGTAATGAGCATATCCGCCATTGTCTTTTATATGAATTTCATCAAGGAAAAAGTGCTGCTGAAGCTCAAAGAATAATCTGTGCAACTTATGGTGACAGTGTTATTGATGACAGTACTTGTCGAAGATGGTTTCGGAAATTCACAAACGGAGATTTTAATTTAAATGATAAACCACGCTCTGGAAGACCTTCAACAATCAGTGACGAGAAATTGGAAGAATTACTGAATCAAGATTCTGCACAAACACAACAAGAACTTGCGAAAAAGTTAAACGTTACTCAACAAGCTATTTCTGAAAGACTACATGCTTTAGGTAAGATTCAAAAAGAAGGAAAATGGGTACCTCATGAATTAACTCCAGAACAACGAGAGAGACGAGTTGACACCTGCCTGTCGTTGCTTTCACGACATAAAAAAAAAAGTTTTTTGTGGAAACTTGTAACAGGGGACGAAAAGTGGGTTTACTATGAGAATCCTAAACGTCGAAAACATTGGGTAGACCCAGGAAAACCAACGACATCAACACCAAAACGTAATTATAACGGTGGGCCCTGGCTACTTCGTGTCCAGTAGCCACGAACCACAGTTACAAAATTTCCCGATTAAATAATTAATTATTAATTATAAATATGAATTTTAATTATTATATTGCTGGTTCTGAACGCGGGAAATAGATCTCAGGGATGGGTCGACTCGTCTTGACCGGACACGCGGCTGAAATTTAACTTATTCTAAAGACACTGGTGATGAAAAGTAATTTCTTTCAGACTTAATTTAATTATTATATAAATTTTATTTAACCAAATTCTCAATATATACAAAATTTCCCTTTGCTTATCAATTAATAAATGTCCAGCGACAACAAATAAATATATTTAACGCACCAAGCTTAATGAACACGGGAAAATAAAATCTAATAATTATTTACGCTAAATCGCGTTGAAGAGAGAAAATATAAATAAATTTATTATAAATCTTATCTGGATTTTATTCAGTAGGACGTACTGCAGGAACTGGACGCCGCTGCATCTTAGACCTCCTCTTCTGGATCCTGACTGTTGATGTGCGACTTGCTAACTTGATCCTGGGTGCACTCACACAATTCACTTATATATTCCTTAATGAAATTTGGTTTTATGAACCAGTTATATAAAAAAATAAGATTAACTTAGAATTTATAATTTTCACAAAATCAAGCGAATTTAAAGACGAGGCTGTCGTTGCCGGCACTTCGACTTGAGTGTCGATCGCTTGGACTTGAATCTCGATTGAAATCTTGAACTTAAATTGATTGCCTGCCCTTGAATCGTCGGACTAAATGACTAGATATCGTTAGGCCGACTCAAATAAATTGTTATGAGTCCTGGTGCTAGAGTGGGACCTCGCTAAGCGTCCTCAGTCCACTCTAGCTGATGGCCAGGGCCTAAGTCTCTGAGCAAGTGCTTGCTGGCCCTTTTATATCTTAATTTTGGAGGGGTGGAACTACCCCACTGTCGTCTAAGTTCGAATTCGATCTAGGTGGCCTCTAACATGGCCCCCAAGTGACTAAGGAAGTGTTAATTAATATACAAATTATTCTAATAGATGGCCGTAGAATCAGTTAGACTTTGCGCTCGATTTTCAAATCGTAAAATCAAAACGCACGTTTACACTCCCCGTCGCCAGACTTGAAGATCGGGCGCAATTTCACAACATGGCTAGTCCTTCAAAATGTACTCATCAGTCTTCACTTGAACCTTTTTGATAAAATCTCCAACCTAATCCTTCAGTGCATTAAATATTACAATACAATTTATAATACAATGATTATCGCCGATTACAATACAAATTTACACATTTTAAATATACAATAGTCAATTTACAAAAGCCAAATAACAATATACAATATACATTTCACAATAACATAATTTAATATACAAAATTTCAAATTCGTATTACAAGTTTATTCTAAATATCATACAATTTTATTTTAAATATTATTAATAGAAATTCAAATCACCCAAATTTCCTAGACTACATGGCATACCGGGAACGTCTACGAAACTTGGTTCTTCGGATTCGTCTGAACCAATTGACACAATAAAATCGCTAGTAGCCTCTAAAGTCTCTAAGATTTTCGGATGTATTTCGTTCGGATCATTTTCAACCGAAAGAACAGAACGATCAAGACCGGCACAAATTTCTTCAAATAAATTATTAGACATTGGTAAATTAACCATGGGCGGTGCTTCTTCCCTCAAGCCTTCCCAGTGATTAATTTCGTCAGAATTCAAAATAGAATAAATATTATTTGAAACGGACAATTTATTATTTACAACAGACAAATTATTAAAAATCGATAAACCGTTCGTATTATCATATATATCGCAAAACTGCGTAAATGGATTTTCTTCAACATCCAAATTTTCTAAATTACTACCACTACTAAATTCATTATCAAAGCAAATTAAATCTTCAGTAACATAATTTAAATTATTTTCAAACGATAGTGGGCTGCGCAGGTCAATTAAATTGACCTCAGTCCCAAATTCATTTTCATTATTATTTGAAACGGAGCTCGCTATTTTCGCTATTTGATTTTCTAATACTACATCACCTATCAGTTCACCATTAGTTGACACGACCGGACCGATAGTACGCTCTAAGCCGCCATCAGGTCTCGAAAATAAATTTTTCTCAATTTCATAATTAAATTCTTTATCTGGACCGACAGTACGCTCTAAGCCGCCGTCAGGTTCCGAATTAAAAATTATTAAATTATTCGAATTACATTGTTCGATCTGACCGACAGTACGCACCAAGCCGCCGTCTGGTTCCGAACTAAAATTTATTACATTATCTGAATTGAATTGTTCGTTCTGACCGACAGTACGCACCAAGCCGCCGTCTGGTTCCGAACTTAAATCTATTAAATTTTCAATATTACTATCTACAACTGGACCGACAGTTCGCTCTAAGCCGCCGTCTGGTACCGAAATTAAATCATTTACATTATTTGTTGAAATTCTTTTAAATTTATTTGGTTTGTTCAACCAGAACTGATGTGAACGATAGCTACTAGGGCTCCGATTTCCCCTTCTTATTTGTTTTAACGATTTTCTAGCTTTCACGCCCTTTTTCCTCGGGGAATAGGAGGGCGAAGCTAGTTTTTTGACAGATCAGTGCGACTAATCTCGCCAGCACTGGTCGGTTGTACCTCGACACAATGGTTGTTTACATTATCAATATTATCATAATTATTATTAACATTATTATTATTACGAACAAAATGATTAGAACGGTTTCCACGATTATTACGATTATCATTTCTTTTAAAATTATTTGGATTTGAATTCGGGTTTCCCCTATTAAGATTATTTACATTTGGTTGCCCACGATTTAGGTTATAATTGTTGCCATTATTATTAAAATTATTATGATTTGAATTAATATTTGACCGAACGGGAACGTTTGACGGACGTAAATTTGAACCTGCCGTAAACCCGGACCTAAATGAATCGGCATTTAATTTAAAACAATTTTGTCTTACGTGTCCTATTTTAAAACAATAATTACAGACATCTACTCTGTTATTTATACACTGTTCAGATAGATGACCATTTTGCCCGCAGTTAAAACAAAAGTATTGGTCGAAATTACGACCAGCAGTAACTTCACTAAACGTACGCGATATGACATTTGAGTTGCCACTATTATTCGCGTTGTAGGAATAACGTACTCGATTCTTTGGAGATTTATTTGATGAAAAATTATTTTGAGGAGTTTGGACAGTAGCTGTCGATGCACAAACAATTAATTTGCCGTCATCACCCTCTCTAATTTCCTCGATAACGAGTGGTTGTTTATCATTCATCATATCAACCAAAATTGGAGTACGCGGGAACGAATGCACTGCTGAGAATCGCGATCTTTCTTTTGTCTTAGCGTGCGACCTATCGGATGGCTCAGACACACGTTTATTTTCTTCTAATAGCGCGGCAGCCTCATGTAATACCGATAAGAGGTCATCGTAAGTGTTCACTGACCTAGAGAATACTAAGGTGGAAAGATTTCTAGGCAAGTGATTACGGATGCACGTAACCTGTTCCGATTCAGGGGGTGGGTTACGCATCTCACTATATTTTTGTTGAACTCTAAAAGTGAAATCAATTGACGATTCACCAGATTCTGGTCTCAACTGACCAATTTCCATCAATAACTGAGTGTCCGTCTTTTGTGAGCCAAATGCTCTTAAAAATTCCCGTTTAAAATGGTCATAATCAGACCAATGTCTGCTGTACACGTCGTACCACTTAGTAACTTTCCCAGTAAAAACATATCCAAGAATTTTCACGAAATCCGTTGTGAGCCAACCTTCACGAAACGCCATGGCTTCAAATGAAGTCAAAAAACTATTGGCCGTTAAATCGCCTTGCGGAAAACGTACTGGCCACGCTCTGACAATTTCTCTTATATCGCGCCATTTACGTAGCGGAACCGCAGCGGCGTTTGGTATTAACAGATTATTCGCCCTAGGTTGGTCATAGTATTCTTGGTGTCTTTCCTGACCATTATTAATCCGATATCCAGCGTTTCTTTCATCAAAATTATTATTATTACCAGCAAGTGAATTATCCCGTAATATTTCGAAATTAATATCATAATTATTACCGTAATTATTTATTGGTGGATTATTATTTTGAATTTCGCTGGGGGTATTGCAACAATAGTTATTGCCGTTTAAATTATTATTTAAATTATTGTTATGCACTCCACTAGGATTAATAACGGGGTGATCGTTACTATTATTGTTTAAATTATGATTATAATTATTGTTACTGAGACCGACCGTATTGTTACGAACATTATTAATTCCACTGGTACTTGGTTGTAAATTTACCGAGAGGGCTGAGGTCGTAGCAGCCCTATTTTCATGATTCAAGTGACCTGTACTACACTCCCCGTCGCCAAAACTGTGAGTTACCTCGCGAACAGTTTGTGTATTTTGTTGTACAGGCACTTGTGAATTGTTTACCGGTTGCGCGCTCATAGCTAAGGTCAGATTTTGTAGACAATTTAAAATCTGAGCCAGGACAGCTTGAGTTGTCGCTTGATCAGCCTGTCTGGGAACTGAAACGGTGCCAGGAAGAAAAACGGATCCCGTATTAGGCTGAATTTGTTGAGAAAGTACCGGTGGGGGGTTTTCTATGGGTACTTCACCCATAGACGCCCGTAAATTATCATTAATATTTGTCGAATTAAAATTTGATTGTTCATTTGTATTAACGGCCTGTGGGTCGCTCGTTTGAATTGACCCAGACGAAGTTGTAACAGTAATAGGTGTAGTAACGACGGTACTGGGTAGAGTCGCGGTAGTGATTGGTATAGTGGTGGTCATTGTCGTGACCATAGACGTAGTAGTTGCTACCGTGTTCCCCAAGCTGCGCCTTACTGGCGGTCTAACCTGTTGTGGGGTGTCTGCAGTCACGGTCAGATTTGGTATGACGGGTAATGGACTAGGATTTGACATCGTCGAGTTCGCTGACAAAACCGTAGTGCTTGACGTTATCGTACAGGTAGTCGAGGGTGGTGAATGCACTACCCTGTTCTGATTCCTGCCGTTTGAGGAACTAATTCCTTCGAAGATTATCTCTTCACTTTCCCGCCTACCCGATTGTTGGACCGAACGCTTTGAATTTTGACGCGTCAGTGGTCGAGTATTACTCATAGTATGATTATTGGGACTTAATTTAATTTATATTGGCTGGTAAGACAAGCAGCTTACGAGCCCCAACAATATTTA
This sequence comes from Microplitis demolitor, assembly GCF_026212275.2. Lineage (NCBI taxonomy): Eukaryota > Metazoa > Arthropoda > Insecta > Hymenoptera > Braconidae > Microplitis > Microplitis demolitor. The sequence continues at coordinate 11,102,404 of NC_068549.1, read as the reverse complement.
AATATAAAATTTAATTACCGGTAGTAAATTCAAATAAGTTAAAATATTTCTTTTGTAACTTATTAGGATTAAAATTTATTTACCGGATTAAGAATTTATTGTAATTACTAGGTGACGACTGTTATGACTCGGTAATCCCTAACAATGACAGTTTTTTTTTTTTTTTTTTCCAAATAAAATTAAATTTAATTTAAATTAACTATAATGGTTTAAGTAATAAACCACAAATCTATTGAATTTTAATTTGTTTAAAATTATTATAAAGAAAATTTTAGACGATGGCTAAAATTTTAAGCTACTGTTTTATTTTATTTATTAGCTGATAATTTCTAATCTTTCCGACGCTTAAAGCTTCAAGCCCTGCGTTCTATATTAAACGATAAAGATTTTAACTATTTAATTTAATTTATTTAATTAAAAGATTTACCCAGACTTAAGTCTAGTGAGTAAATTATTTTAAAATTTGAATATAGTATTATTTTTATCAACAATTTTATTGCAATGACTCATTCACTTAGTAAATTTTACTTAAAACTTATTTTAATAATTCAAACGGTGGTTTATTTTAAACCAAAGTAATTAAAATTATTTGTCTTTGTTTTATTAAAAATTTAACTTGTAATTTTACTAATGAATTTTCTTTTACGATTTTAATTCAATTAATTTTATTATAACAAAAATTTACTGTCACTGTTAGTCTAAAATGTATAAATTTTATTTACTAATTTATTTTATTTTACTTAGTTTATTTTACCCGAGAATTTACAGCAAAACTAACAAGCGATTTTATTTTATTTATTTCTCTGGGCTTAGTATTGTACCTATTGTTTGTACTACGAGTAACGCGTACGACCAACGCGTAAGACGATGACCTTGTCTTGGTCTTCACGAGACCACCGGAATTCTTCGATTTTTTTCACTACCACGATTTCAATTTTAATTTTATTCTTTTCACTCGGTATTTTATATTTTAAAATTTAAGTATTTTACGCACTATTTAGCCAGTAAATATTTAAAACAAATTATTATAATTTTTATAGATTTAGTTTAAATAATTTTGGGCAACCAATATATATATAGTTTAGCACAGTCAATCCAATTTATAATTTATAATACCAGTATTTCTCTCTTCAACGGTAAAATATTTAATTAATTTAATTTTTCAAAATTTTCAAATTTAATTTTTTTTTTTTTTTTTTTTTTTTTTTTTTTTTCACCAGGTCTAGAATTTTCCAAAACGAGGAACACGAGTTGGGCGCCAAATATAACGGTGGGCCCTGGCTACTTCGTGTCAAGTAGCCACGAACCACAGTTACAAAATTTCCCGATTAAATAATTAATTATTAATTATAAATATGAATTTTAATTATTATATTGCTGGTTCTGAACGCGGGAAATAGATCTCAGGGATGGGTCGACTCGTCTTGACCGGACACGCGGCTGAAATTTAACTTATTCTAAAGACACTGGTGATGAAAAGTAATTTCTTTCAGACTTAATTTAATTATTATATAAATTTTATTTAACCAAATTCTCAATATATACAAAATTTCCCTTTGCTTATCAATTAATAAATGTCCAGCGACAACAAATAAATATATTTAACGCACCAAGCTTAATGAACACGGGAAAATAAAATCTAATAATTATTTACGCTAAATCGCGTTGAAGAGAGAAAATATAAATAAATTTATTATAAATCTTATCTGGATTTTATTCAGTAGGACGTACTGCAGGAACTGGACGCCGCTGCATCTTAGACCTCCTCTTCTGGATCCTGACTGTTGATGTGCGACTTGCTGACTTGATCCTGGGTGCACTCACACAATTCACTTATATATTCCTTAATGAAATTTGGTTTTATGAACCAGTTATATAAAAAAAATAAGATTAACTTAGAATTTATAATTTTCACAAAATCAAGCGAATTTAAAGACGAGGCTGTCGTTGCCGGCACTTCGACTTGAGTGTCGATCGCTTGGACTTGAATCTCGATTGAAATCTTGAACTTAAATTGATTGCCTGCCCTTGAATCGTCGGACTAAATGACTAGATATCGTTAGGCCGACTCAAATAAATTGTTATGAGTCCTGGTGCTAGAGTGGGACCTCGCTAAGCGTCCTCAGTCCACTCTAGCTGATGGCCAGGGCCTAAGTCTCTGAGCAAGTGCTTGCTGGCCCTTTTATATCTTAATTTTGGAGGGGTGGAACTACCCCACTGTCGTCTAAGTTCGAATTCGATCTAGGTGGCCTCTAACATGGCCCCCAAGTGACTAAGGAAGTGTTAATTAATATACAAATTATTCTAATAGATGGCCGTAGAATCAGTTAGACTTTGCGCTCGATTTTCAAATCGTAAAATCAAAACGCACGTTTACATAATGTTTTTGGGAAAAAAATATTGCTTTGTATTTGGTGGGATGAGTGGGGCGTGCTATATTATGAGTTACTCAAACCAGGAGAAACCGTTACTGGAGAACGCTACAGTTGTCAATTAAAAAAATTAGCAGATGAAATCAACAGTAAAAGACGATTTGCGGGACAAAAACCTCGACCAGTGATACTGCAGCATGATAACGCCAGGCCTCATAGAAGTTCAATCGTCCACCACACTATAAATGATTTACAGTGGGAAGTTTTACCGCACCCGGCGTATTCACCAGACCTTGCACCGTGTGATTTTCACCTATTCCGTTCATTGCAAAATTACTTGGCTGACAAACACTTACAAAATGAAAACGAAATGCAAAAAACAATAGATGATTTCATTTCGACAAAAGATCAAGCCTTTTATCGCCGTGGGATCCATCAGTTGCCTGAGCGTTGGCAAAGGGTAGTAGATGCTGATGGTGGTTATTTTGATTAAAATTTGTATTTTATTTAAAATTTTTAAATATATTTTTTTTTGACAAAAAACGGGTAGAACTTTTTTGTACACCTAATAATTAGGTGTTATCAAGGTATTCAAAATCATTCGAAAATTTCACACATATAATATTAAAAAGCAGAAAATAATGATCGAAATAAAAAAACTTATTAATATACCACGTTTTTAAAACAGACTCACAACTGTAAAATAATATCTCTGAGGCTCATCAAGATTTTGAACCACATGCAGATTCCGAATTTCTTCCAGATCTTCCTAAAAATTTATGACTGTGAGTTTTATGAAAATACTTGTAAGATCTAAAAAGATAAATGTGGGACACATACAACCGATAATTGATACATTAATAGTTTGACTAACAATTTCATTGCACTGCAAATAAATTGAATCGATGTGTGAGTTTTCTCATCATTTGCTCCACTCTTAACTCTTACAGTTATGTATAGCATGCGTTCCACAATTTCGTTTTAGATCGTACAAACTTTCTTTTACATAAAATGACATTTTTTTTCTTCCCGGGAAAAAATGATCAGACCTGATCAGACATGAACAGGCATGAGTATTCAGGCCTGATCAGGCATGTTTAGGTCTGACCAGGTATGTTCATGTCCATTCGGGAAAAAAAATTATATATAAAAAATGGCCCTATATAGTTATATATAATTATGTATAACTATATTATATTATATATAATTATTGCTATAAAAATAACAAAATAAAAAATTCGGGCGTGTGCAGGATTTGAACCGTGGAACTTGCGCTCGAAAGTTTAACACGCTACCCACTGACCTAAGAGATTTAGTTGAAAAGTAAGTTTCGTATGAACTTTAAGTAATAAAAATCTTATATGTGATAGATTCTTGGCCAACAAAATTTTATATCTATGAGCAGACATGAACAGGTATGATCAGGCCTGATCAAGTCTTATTTCAGACCTGATCATACATAAACAGGCATGATCAGGTCCAATTTCAGGTCTGATCATAGATGAATAGGCATGATCAGGTCTGATCATTTTTTCCCGGGTTAACTATGCTAGACTCAGGGGTGAAAAAAAAAATTATTTTTTGCCAAAGTTAAAAAAATCATAATTTTAAAATAAAAAAAAACACCGGTCTGAAATTTTCAGGATCTCTTAAGATAGTTTGAAGGTAGTGTAGTAAAAAATTTGAGCCCAAAATTTCATGTCGCCATACGATTTTGACGGTTTTTGAAAATTTTAAATTGGAAAGCTTTCATTTTTTAAAATGTTTTTCCAACATATTTTTTTTTCAATAGCCCCAAGTGTCTTCTTCAAAACGAAACCAAGACCATTTCTTTATATCTCATAGTTTTCGAGATATTCAAAAAATAAAGTTGAAAAATTAGAAAAATAGTAAAATTTTGAATAACTTTCACAAAAAATTGTTCTAATTTTTTTCCTTTGGCAAATCTCTGTTTTATGGTAAAAGAAAAGTTTTGACCAAATTTCATCCAAATTAAAAGGGGTCGATTCCAACTATTGGTCGATTTGACATGGACCCATGTATGTATAAATTTTTTCACCAATAACATTTTTGGAACCTATTCGAGTGAATTAGATAGAAAATGTTACAATTTTTGTAAAGTTGTGTCATGAAGACAAATACAATAGTTAGATTCTTATGAAATTACTAATATTCATTTTCGTAGGATAGAAATTGTTAATTTGTAAACAATAATATTAAATAATTTTGTCAAAATATACATTAAAAAATTGTAAGTATGAAAACACTCAAAACGGGATCCGAAACATTGTTTTCGAGCTCAATGCAGAGAGTAGCAGGAAGTTTAGCAACTGGCCCGCAGGATCAAGTTCTTAGCAAATTTGTTTGTAGATCATTTTGGTGTATTGGAATGATTACCATAATATTATGGTAATGTTGACTTCAATATTACGGTGATCATTACGATATCGTTATGGTAACGATTCCCATAAAATTATGGTAGCCATTAGCATATATTATGGTAATCATTACTATGCATTACGGGAACTAGTATCATAAAATATGGTAATGGTTACCATAATTTTATAATAATGGTTAACATAATATGATGCGAACGATTACCATACTACTACAAGAACAATTACTATAGTGACATAGTAACGATTACTATAATTTCATAGGAACTATTCCGATGTATAGGAATGAAGCCCATATTAATAGGAATGATTACCATAATTTGTATGGTTGCTGTTCCTGTATGATAAATTTCTCTCCGTGTACAAATTGTTTCATTACTCCAAAATCTTAAAATTCTACTAAGTTATAATCATTAAAAAAAAGTAATTGGATCCACTATTTCGACATATATTTTGTAAATGGAAAATCTTCGACTCGACCGAAAGCACTTAAAATTGAAATTAAGAGTTGAAATTTCCCAGGAATTTTGATTTCGATGGAAACAAACAAACTCTAGTCTGTCAGCGCAGAAAAAAAAAATTGTTCATTTCAAAAGATGAACGTAAATATATATATACATATTTTTTATGACTGAAAGTAATCAATTATGTCTTGAAAGAATGTTTTTTTTATTAATTAATTTTTTTATTAATACATTTATATATATAATGCCTTAATTGATTATTATGGAATAATCGAACAACACTAGTAATGCATTTTTACTGTATTGGTCCTTTATTCCATAATTGCGGTAAGATTACAAATTAACTTTCGTTATAAAAATTAAATTAGCTGGTATGCTGGTACCTCAAGAAGCTTGACTTTCTCATGTCCAACGTCATAAAAAGTTATAAGAAGGGGAATCTGTTGTCACGAGGAAAGTTTTGCTGGATATCCTGACAGTATTTAACATTCTTTCCACCTATCTGTTTCTTTTATTATTTTAATGATTTTATTAGTTTTTATGAATTAAAAACGATTGTTTTGGATATTAATAAGCCGACAAAATATTTGTCCGTTACTAAATGTGTGTTGGATATTTTCTAAAGTTCTCCAAATTATTAAGAACAAATCTAGATTTTTCAATTGATTGTTTAACCGTATTTCGAATTTCTTATACATATTGGATATTCTTAATAATTACTTTATCATTTGATTATTCATCATACACTATGAGAAGAATAAAAAGATTCGTTTTGGCTCAAACCAACGCAAAAGATATAACTTGGAAGAGTTCTGATAATTTCTGTACTGAATCTACAAATGGTAACAATGAAAAGAATGATTATAGAACATCTTTCGAAGGCTGTGATGCAGTATTGATCCCAAATGAAAGTCCAAAATCTAATCTCTCAGTGTCACCGACATCACTTCAGTAATTTCATTTCACAATCATTTTTATAGAATATAATTTCATTGATAAAAAAATTTTTTTTTTAATCCAAAATAAGTATAATATGAATAAAAAAATGTTAATTAATATTGATCTTTCAGGATAATTTTTTATCTTTATAAATTTAAATATATTTGAATTTTTTGTCGTTTGAAAATATTAAAAAAAAAAAATTTTCTTTTTCTTCAAATAAAAATGTAATTAATCTAACTATAAAATAATAAATTATTGATTTTTAATAATTGTAGGTATTAAGATTTCATGTAACATAAACAAAATTATTTTATTTGCCTATGATGACTCAATATGACCACAGATTTTTCCAACATGTATAAAATTTCTGCCGATCAATTTAAATTGCTGTAATAAGTTCCATTGAAAGTAGAGTATTGACATAACTTTTTTTTTTTATTCAAAATTTGTCCCAATAATTTTTGGACAGTACTAGTTTTTGCTTAATAATAATCATCTAAAATAAATACTATTTTGAAAAATTAATAAATTAGAAATTAACTAATCAAATACAGAATCGGAAGTGAAGAAAGTAGTATATAAAATATTTTTGTTTAATTAATTGGTTAACTTTCTCTATTGCGTCGTTTCAGCGGTGTATTGCATTGTTATTTAGTGCGTTTAAAAATTTTTCAACTTCAATAATTTTTATTTAAATGTTAAAAGAGACCTTAAAAAATTTAGCGTAATAATATTTTGTTTCCTTTTTATTACAGGCCTAGCATGTCGCAGGGTACGGTAATGATTATGACGCAAAATCGTTTACAAGAAAAAGATTTTACTGTTGCTACGCCTGAAGAATTCGTTCACCGTTTTAATGGTACCAAAGTTATTAATAAGGTACATACTTTTTTTTTTTTAAATAAAAAATTTTCATATATAATAATTATTATCACTAATTTGAATTATTATAAATTCTATTGATGTTTTGTTGAATTGAAATTTAACGTTTGAATCCAATGTGCTGTATTTAAATTTAAAATTATCCATACTGATCAGTTAAACGTCTTTAAAAAAATGAAAACATTAAATTATTCAAGTTTTATAATCAATGCTTAGTTTTTTTCCATTTAAATGACTTTGAACCTTGTACTTTGTCTACCTCAATATTACTTTATAATGTAAGCTAATATTTAAATGAATGGAATTGTGATGAGTATTTTAAATAATTTTTACAGATTCTTATAGCAAATAATGGTATAGCTGCAGTAAAATGTATGCGTTCAATACGAAGATGGTCATATGAGATGTTCAAGAATGAGCGAGCTATAAGATTTGTGGTAATGGTAACACCTGAAGATCTTAAAGCCAATGCGGAGTATATAAAGATGGCTGATCAATATGTACCTGTACCTGGAGGAACTAACAATAATAATTATGCCAATGTAGAATTAATTGTTGATATTGCTTTACGTACTCAAGTACAAGCTGTTTGGGCAGGATGGGGTCATGCATCTGAAAACCCTAAATTACCAGAGCTATTGCATAAACAAGATATCTCATTCATTGGACCATCAGAGCGAGCAATGTGGGCTTTGGGAGATAAAATAGCCTCTAGTATCGTCGCTCAAACTGCTGACGTTCCAACATTACCATGGTCTGGATCCGAATTAAAAGCTCAATACAGTGGTAAAAAAATAAAAATATCATCAGAGCTTTTTAAAAAAGGTTGTGTATCAACAGTAGAAGAATGCATGGCAGCTGTCAATAAAATTGGATTTCCTGTTATGGTAAAAGCTAGTGAAGGAGGTGGTGGTAAAGGTATTCGTAAGGTAGAAAATGCTGAAGAATTACCATCACTTTTCCGTCAAGTTCAAACCGAAGTTCCTGGATCACCAATATTTATAATGAAACTTGCTAGATGTGCACGTCACTTAGAAGTTCAGTTACTTGCTGATAATTACGGTAATGCAATATCTTTATTTGGTCGTGACTGTTCTATTCAGAGAAGACATCAGAAAATTATTGAGGAAGCGCCGGCTGTTATTTCAAAACCTGAAATATTTGAAGAAATGGAAAAAGCCGCAGTAAGACTTGCTAAAATGGTAGGCTACGTTAGTGCAGGAACAGTAGAATACCTTTATGATACCTCAGGATCTTATTATTTTTTAGAATTAAATCCTCGATTACAAGTTGAACATCCATGTACCGAAATGGTATCAGATGTTAATTTACCAGCAGCACAATTACAAATAGCAATGGGTTTATCCCTTCATCATATTAAAGATATACGTTTGTTGTACGGTGAAAGTCCTTGGGGCGATAGTCCAATAGATTTTGATCAGCCACAGCATAAACCTCATCCTTGGGGACATGTAATTGCCGCACGAATTACTAGTGAGAATCCAGATGAAGGATTCAAACCAAGTTCAGGTACAGTTCAAGAACTTAATTTTAGATCATCAAAAAACGTCTGGGGATATTTTTCTGTTGGTGTATCTGGTGGTCTTCATGAGTTTGCTGATTCACAATTTGGTCATTGCTTCTCATGGGGTGAAGATCGTAATCAAGCACGTGAAAATCTTGTAATTGCACTAAAAGAATTGAGTATACGAGGTGATTTTCGTACCACCGTTGAATACTTAATTACATTGTTAGAAACAGAATGTTTTCAGACTAATAACATTGATACCGCATGGTTAGATGCTTTGATTGCTGAACGTGTAAAAAGTGATAAACCAGATGTTTTACTTGCGGTAACTTGCGGTGCTCTTCATATTGCTGATCGTACTATTAATGCAGCATTTACTGGATTTCAAACAAGCTTAGAACGAGGTCAAATTCAAGCAGGCAATGATTTAAATAATATTGTTGATGTTGAATTAATTAATGATGGTATTAAGTATAAAGTTCAAGCAGCTAAAAGTGGTCCAAACAGTTATTTTCTTGTAATGAATAATTCTTACAAAGAAGTTGAAGTTCATCGTCTTTCTGATGGTGGTCTATTACTTTCACTTGACGGTGGAAGTTTTACAACATATATGCGTGAAGAAGTTGATCGTTATCGCATTATTATTGGCAATCAAACATGTGTTTTTGAGAAAGATAATGATCCTTCTCTTCTACGTGCACCAACTGCTGGTAAGCTTATAAGTTTTCTCGTTGACGATGGAGGTCATGTAGAGCAAGGTCAAGCGTATGCTGAAATTGAAGTTATGAAAATGGTTATGACAGTAACAGCTAGTGAAGCAGGAAGTGTATTTTATGTTAAACGACCAGGCGCTGTTTTAGAAGCAGGAACATTAATTGCTCATTTAGAATTAGATGATCCATCTTTAGTCACAAAAGCACAAGATTATACAGGTCAATTTCCTGCTCCTGTTGTTCCTGCTATACCAGAAAAGTTGAATCTTCTTCATTGTAAGTACCGTGCTGGTTTAGAAAATACATTAGCAGGTTATTGTTTACCCGATCCTTATCATTTACCACGATTACGTGAATTAATTGAGAAATTTATGAATTCATTAAGAGATCCTAGTTTACCACTTCTTGAACTTCAAGAAGTTATATCAACAATTTCCGGAAGAATTCCAGTATCGGTTGAAAAAAAAATACGTAAATTAATGACACTATATGAACGAAATATTACATCCGTTTTGGCACAATTTCCAAGTCAACAAATTGCTGCTGTTATTGACAGCCATGCTGCAACTTTATCTAAAAGATCTGATAGAGATGTATTTTTCCTTACAACTCAAGCAATTGTTCAGCTAGTTCAACGATATAGAAATGGAATTCGAGGGCGTATGAAAACTGCTATGCATGAGTTATTACGACAATATTACACAGTAGAAAGTCAATTTCAACAGGGTCATTATGATAAATGTGTTTCTGCACTTATTCAACAGTATAAAGACAATATGGCTATGGTAACTAATACTATATTTAGTCATAATCAAGTAACAAAGAAAAACGTTCTTGTTACAATGTTAATCGATCATTTATGGGCAAATGAACCAGGTCTTACTGATGAATTAGCTAGTACCTTAACTGAACTAACAAGTTTAAATCGTGCTGAACATTGTCGAGTTGCTTTACGAGCACGCCAAATACTTATTGCTGCACATCAACCGGCTTATGAATTGAGACACAATCAAATGGAATCAATTTTCTTATCAGCAGTTGATATGTATGGTCACGATTTTCATCCAGAGAATCTTCAAAAACTTATTCTGTCAGAAACATCTATCTTTGACATACTCCATGATTTCTTTTATCACACTAATCGAGCTGTTTGTAATGCTGCTTTAGAAGTTTACGTAAGAAGAGCTTATATCAGTTATGAATTTACTTGTTTACAACATCTTGAACTCTCTGGTGAAATTCCTTTAGTATATTTCCAATTTTTATTACCAAGTAATCATCCTAATCGTCAAAATCAATCACTAATAAATCATCGAACTGGTGCAGTTGCAGCATTTCAAGACTTGGAACAATTTAGCCAGTATGCTGATGAAGTTTTAGATCTTTTAGAAGATCTTTCATCACCGAATTCTATTTCTGCAAAAGTTCTAGAGGCTGTTGATGCTGCAGGCAGCGAATCACGTCATAGTACGTCAATTAATGTATCACTGAGTATGGCTGAAACTGGTGGGCCAGCAGAAATCGGAGAAAAATCAGCAGAACCAGTTCATATTTTGAGCATCACTGTACAAGATAACGGTAATCAAGATGACGCAGCAATGGCAAGACTTTTTGGTGATTGGTGTGCTTCAAATAAAGAAGAACTTGTATCGCGTGGTATCAGACGTGTTACTTTTGCAGCTCTTCAAAAACGTCAGTTTCCAAAGTTTTTCACATATCGTAACAGAGATGGATTTGTTGAAGACAGAATTTATCGTCATTTAGAACCTGGTTGTGCTTTTCAATTAGAGCTTAATCGAATGAGAACATATGAATTAGAAGCATTACCTACATCTAATCAAAAAATGCATCTTTATCTTGGCAAAGCTAAAGTTGCAAAAGGCCAACAAGTTACAGATTATCGTTTCTTTATACGTTCGATAATTCGTCACTCAGATTTGATCACAAAAGAAGCAAGTTTTGATTATCTTCATAATGAGGGTGAACGTGTTCTTCTTGAAGCAATGGATGAGCTTGAGGTTGCTTTCTCTCATCCTCTAGCGAAGCGTACTGACTGCAATCATATATTTTTAAACTTTGTACCTACTGTAATAATGGATCCCGCACGAATTGAAGAGAGTGTTACAAGTATGGTCTTGCGTTATGGTCCAAGGTTATGGAAATTACGAGTTCGTCAGGCAGAAATTAAAATGACTATTCGTCCAGCACCTGGAAAACCAACATCAACCGTACGTCTTTGTATTGCTAATGACAGTGGTTATAGTATTGATTTACATTTATATACAGAAACTACTGAACCTAAAACAGGAATTATTCGATTAGAATCATACAGTTCAGCCAATTCCAATAGAAGGCCTGGTCCTATGCATGGTATGCCAGTTTCTACACCTTATTTAACAAAAGATTATCTTCAGGCAAAAAGATTTTTGGCTCAAAGTGTAGGAACAACTTATGCATATGATCTTCCTGATATGTTCCGTCAGGAAATTGAAAAAGCATGGATAAAATATTTTGAAGAACGTCCATATATAGAAAATCAATCAATTCCTAGTCCTGTAATGGACTGCGTAGAGTTAGTTTTAGATGGTGAAAATCTTGTTGATCAAAAACGATTGCCGGGTGAAAATGATGTTGGTATGATTGCTTGGAAATTGACAATTTTTACACCAGAATTTCCATCAGGCCGTGAACTTATTCTTATCGCAAATGATGTAACACATTTAATAGGTTCATTTGGACCTCAAGAAGATCTTGTATTTTATCGGGCGTCTGAACGAGCAAGACAACTTAGAATACCACGAGTATACTTTTCAACAAATTCTGGAGCACGTATTGGACTTGCTGAAGAAGTTAAAGCATTATTTAAAATTGCATGGGAAGATGATTCAGTACCAGAAAAAGGTTTTAAATATATATACTTGACTCCAGATGATTATGCTCGGTTATCACCGCTTAATTCAGTAAAAGCATCACTTATAGAAGATGCTGGTGAGGCACGTTATAAAATTACTGATATCATTGGTAAAGACGATGGTCTTGGAGTTGAAAATCTTAAGTATGCAGGTTTAATTGCCGGTGAAACATCTCGGGCTTATGATGAAATAGTTACAATATCTATTGCAAGTTGTCGTGCAATTGGAATTGGGTCATATTTAGTACGACTTGGACAACGTGTTATTCAAATTGAAAATTCTCATATTATTCTTACTGGTTACCGTGCACTTAATGCAGTTCTTGGTAGAGAAGTTTACGCTAGTAATAATCAACTGGGCGGAGTACAAATTATGCATCACAATGGTATATCTCATGTAACTGAACCAAGGGATCTTGATGGTATTGCTACAGTTTTGAGATGGATAAGTTTTGTACCAAAAAATAAAGGAGGGTCTCTACCAATTATAACACCAGCTGATCCAGTTGATAGAGAAATTGGATACATTCCAACAAAAACGCCTTATGATCCCAGATGGATGCTTGAAGGTAGAAAGAGTACGGTAGATGCTACAGTATGGGAATCAGGATTTTTTGATTTTGGTTCCTGGGAAGAAATAATGAGGCCATGGGCTCAAACTGTTGTAACTGGTCGTGCTAGATTAGGTGGTATTCCTTGTGGTGTTGTCGCTGTCGAGACTAGAACAATGGAGATTCACTTACCTGCTGATCCAGCAAATCTTGATTCTGAGGCGAAGACAATATCACAAGCTGGTCAAGTTTGGTACCCGGACAGTGCTTACAAAACTGCACAGGCAATTAAAGATTTTAATAGAGAAGAATTACCATTATTTATTTTTGCTAATTGGCGAGGATTTTCTGGTGGTATGAAAGGTAAATATTGATAATAACTAACTAACTAATCAGTAAATATAATCTTAATTCATATTTTCTTTTAAAGATATGTACGAACAAATAATGAAGTTTGGAGCATACATTGTTGATGGTTTAAGAGAGTACAAAAAGCCAGTATTTATTTATATTCCACCGAATGGAGAGTTAAGAGGAGGTGCATGGGCTGTAGTAGATCCTACAATAAATCCACGTTTTATGGAAATGTTTGCTGACAATACAAGTAGAGGAGGAGTTTTAGAGCCAGAAGGAATTGTAGAAATTAAATTTAAAACAAAAGATATTTTAAAAACTATTCATCGACTAGATCCTGTTATTCAAATTTTGAAGGTAAATTCTTATCAATCACAAAATATTACTTAATAAAAATTTATTATTATTATTATTATTATTATTATTATTACTATTATTATTTTTTTATTTATTATTGTTAACAGTGTATAGTATTTTCTGCCTTTTACACTTCTTGCCTTTAATCGCAATTACTACCTTTTCCATTCCCTCCTCTTTTTTCATGCGGCTGTGGCCTGACTTGTGCTTATACTGTACTTGACCATTACGGTGATACCCTACCTCCCACCTTTGGCTGTGGGAGTATAGGGGCAAGGGAAACCACAGAGAAATCCATTGCCAGTACAGTTCGGTTTGAGTGAGGCTCTAGTGATCGATAAACTTCCCATTTTACCGATCACTAGATCCTCATCTCGCGCCTAACGACCAGAGACCTCCGATCGAGCTTAACGCGTGGCTAAGCGGTCACCCATCCAAGTAGCAATCATGCTCGATGCTGCTTAGCCTGGGTGATCGCCCGAGCCACTCGAGAACCGATCGGCTGCCTCTGTCCCCTCCTATTATTACTATTGCTATTATTTTTACTATTATTATTATTACTATTATTATTATTATTATTATTATTATTATTATTATTATTATTATTATTATTATTATTACTATTATTATTTTTGTGTTAAATTTAATAAAACGATCAGACTTTTATATTATTTAAATGAAAGAACAACGGCTTTACTGATCTACTTAATTGACATCAATTTATTTTTCGGGTAACGTTTCGTTAATGGTAATTAACATCATCAGACCCATATATAATTTTGTTGATGTCAATTTTTCTAATAATTTAACAATTATTTATAAAATTTATAATATATTTGAGGTTATATATGTTTCTTTGGTAAAATTTTAAGTTAGTATGAGTTTTTATAAGTGCTGACAATTTTGTTTTTAATGTTTTTATTTATCGACAGGTTTTTTTTTATCCATTATTAACTTCATAATTATTATAATGTTAATATTGTTATTACAGAATTTTATAAATAATTTCTTGTCTATAAAATTGTGTCATTATCATTATCATTAATTATTTATTATTATTATTTATTGTAGGAAAAATTGTCACACTCATTATCAGCAGAAGAACGAGCGAAAATAGAAATGGAAATTCGTTCAAGAGAGCACATACTAGAGCCAATGTATCGTCAGGCAGCTGTACATTTTTCAGATCTTCACGATACACCGGAACGTATGTTAGAGAAAAATGCAATAAATGATATAATACCATGGCGAAAAGCACGTTGTTTACTTTATTGGCGTTTACGTCGTCGATTGTTAGAAGAAGAATTCAGAAGTGATATTTTGTCAACACAACCAAGTCTTGATGTAAGGCAAGTTGATGCAATGTTGAGACGTTGGTTTGTTGAGGATAAAGGTACAACTGAATCTTATCTTTGGGACCAAGACGAGAGTGTAGTTGATTGGTTACAAAACCAACGTAATAATGAAAATAGTCTTGTAATGCATAATATTAATTGTGTAAAACGTGGCGCGGTAGTTACCCACGTTAAAGATTCTCTTGAAAAGTGTCCTGAAGTACGACTTGAAGCAGTACTTGAAATTGCTCATCGACTTAGTTCTGCAGAACGAACTGAACTTCAACGCACTCTAGCACAATTAGAATCATCACCAGTTCAAGAGCACCACAATGACTCGAGTGCCTCATCGTAACTGTTTTTACGATAATTATCATGCACACACGAGTACCTGTTGAATAACAAATTCAAAAATATTCTTCAACAATTAAATTTATATTTTTTTTTATCTAATAAACTTTTTAATCTTTGTCATATCTTCTCGTGAAAATGCCATAAACTTAACAATATTTAATCTCACCATTTATTTGTAATTAATCTTTTTTTTTGCCTATTTTTACTTGTTATTGTAAATTTGTGTGGGCATATTGTAAATTATGAAATCAAGATTTAAACCGTAAAAATATTGAATAAATTTGATAATGCTTACAATACATTGTTCAGTAGTGGAACAATAGATAAATATTTATTTTTAGATACAAATATGGTGTTTCATTATAGTTTGTTATTGTTATCAAGTGCTCATTAACCATTAATGTAAAAAAAAAAAAAAATGAGGATTTATAATTATATAAAAATTTATTTATAACTAATCAACTATATACTGCCACGAAAAATGTTATGAATATCACAATAAATATTAATTATTTTTTCATTATAAATTATAATTTAACGAACTTTTTTAGATTAAAAAATAGGTATTTGACTTCTATGAGTATCTTCTAGATCGTCATCAAGTGTCAATAATACCATAAATGAAAAGAACATTGCAAGAGCAGAAAGAAAGTGCCAGATATCATGAAAATCAAAGAAATTTAATAATTTACATGGCATATTAAAGTGCCGTGACTGTGCCGGTAATAATGACCATGAGACTGATTTGTTAATAAAAAAATAAAGAGCAAATCCCCATGTTATAAATGACAATACTATATAACACAATGGTTGAAATAAAATTCGTTCGCGATAACACACCTGTAATAAAATTTTTTTAATTATATTTTATTGACGTTTTTTTTATTATTATTATTTTCTGCAGTATATTTTTTAAATTAAATACTTACTTTCATAACAATATAAAAAAATGTATAGAGAAGTAAATTAAGCATGAGTACAGCTAATAAAAATGTTGCGAAATCTTTTTCATGATGCATATTACCCAATACAGCTATTGCAACATTACAGAAATTTGCAATTACAAGTAATATCAATCTTCCAGCGTACATTGGTCTTAGAAGATGAGTAACACCAGCTCGTGCATCATGTTTGAATGTCTAATGAAGTGATTGAGCAGTAGATAATTAATAATAAACTCATAAATGAACAAAGAAAAAATTATGTATACTCACCATTATTACTCGTTGAGTTAAACCTCTATCAAATTTCCATCTACCCATATAATAAATTTGAGCCGTTAATAAAAGACATATTAATAAATGTAAAATTGTGAAAATAATCCAAAAATAATCAGAGCCATTTAATACACCAACAGTTCCCAAAAAAATCATTAAAGCAAGTACTGCAAAAGTTACTGTAGCGCGAGCATTTATATCGGGATGTCGAGTTTGATAAATTTTTACCATACATAGTACAGAAATAATATACATAAAACTTGTATCTTCAAATAAAAAATAATTTGGTTATAAAAAATTTTTGTTTTACTTGATTAATCATAAAATTTATAAAAATATTTAAAAATAAATTTTATAATTACCAAATTGAAAATTAGTATGATTTGGACACACGTGATAACAAGCAGAAAGTAATCCTTCCATCATAAGAGCTGTACCTATTGCATAAAATAATCCATAATGTTGTGGGATACCATAACTTTTTTTCTTCTCTTCATGTTCAAGATCGTTTTGCTCTCTGACGTACGTCAAAAGAATAAACAGTAGACCCAATAAAACATAAGCGAAATTTGAGAAGACATGATTAAAATCGGAAAACCCAAAAAATGGATGTGAGCAAAGGAAGTTATAATAACACAAGTCTTGATTTCCAGTAACGTGCAAAACATTTTGATAAGTCGCGACTAATTGAACTACAGGTAAAGCATAAAATACCGCTATTGTACCAAGATAATACAAGTAAAGTCGTGATTTATGTCGAAGAATCTTTGGATCTTTTCGAGCTAAATCAGATACAGCCAACACTCTTTTTGTACGAATTATTTCTTTATCTGAAAAAGCATCATCTAACATGTCTATATCATCTTCATCTAATGATGAATCCTCGTCAAGGGTATCATCATAACGAGGACCAGCCTATAAATTATTATTATTAGTATTATTATAATTTTACTTTAACAATAATTAAATTAAAAATCACCTCTTCTATTTCAGGAGTAAGAAGTTCCTCTGGTCGGGGAAGAGTTTCTGACTCGCTTGTTAATTGTCGACGTAATTGTCGGCGGAGACGAACATTGTGCGTTACAACACCAATTATGTAACAACAACAAAAAGCTATTCCAATAATCAAAGCAATCGATGCGGCTTTTATACCTTCTTTTTTTGTTATATTAGGTGTTATTGATAATTTAAATTTTTTATATCGCATTATTGATCCTATTTGACCAACACAATCTATGTCATCCCCTTTCAATACAAGCACCACAAAAAATCCATTTGGATAAATTTCTTTCTAATAGGTATAAATATTTTTCTGTGAATTAATTTATATAGAATTATTTAAAAAAATAATAAATAAATTAATCAGACTTACGGGGACTGTTATACCACCTAACTGTGATACAGTTTGCCAGTATCGAGAAAATTGAATATTTCTTTCTAAATCAAAAACTGGACACTGTAATAATAATAATAATAATTTAAAAGAAATTTTAATAATTGTTAATACATACAGTTGTGTCTTGTATCGAAACAGTCATACACGTATCACTTTCGGATTCAATTTTCATTAAAACTGATCCACTTTCAACTTGATCAGAAAAATTATACCCATAATATCTTGGTTCAGACGGAGATATAGTTACTTCTCGACTCTCTCCCAAACTTAAAAAAATAATAAATTATATGACTAAATATAAAAACATATTTTTGCACATCTCAAACGTTAATTTTTTATTTATAAACTTACGTCAAATAAAAATCATTTTCTAGTACAACAGTAAGATTAAAGTGTAAAGGTAATTCACTACTAGTAAAAATACTGACAATAACATTATCAATATCCAATTCAATTTCATTTAATTGATTGTAATATTTTGATGAACATAGTGTTCGGCTAGTTTTATTGTACCATAGTGGATTAGTATTTTTGCTGTCAATCAGTAGTGGTATTTGCCATGATAAAATACCTTTTTTTTGTTTTACAACAACTAATAAAGGCTTTTCGGAAGTGGCATTACTTTGTACATTTATTCTCGCCGTATCATTATTCTAAAAATAAAATAAAATGAAATAACAAATTTAATTATTTATATATTATAAATTATTATTTACACTTACATCTGTATCAGGGTAAAGAAAGACATACTCTAGTGATGAATTTATTACTTTTATATTTTGATCTCCATAGTTTGCTGTAATAACTTCAGGATTAAGTGATGATATTAAATTTTTGGAGGTAACATCAACTGCTCCAACCAGAAAAAATAAGCTGGTGAGCATCAAGAAGATATACATCTTGATAATTTAACCTATTACAAAGGGACATAAATATATAAGTATATATATTGATTTTTAAAAATTACCATTTAGTATTTATAATAACTATTACAGTATATTAATTGCTTAATAATTACCATTCGAAATTTAAAAATGAATTAACAAATAAACATGTCAACATTATATATTTTTGAGTGAATAAGAAATAATTACTCCTTTTTAAACATTATTTATATATAGATAAAATAAGAGACTAAATTGATGAAAAATAATTTTATTAGTATTTATTACTTATTATTTTTTCACACACTATTATTATTATTTTTTTAAATTCAATAGTGAATTATAAATACTTTTACTCAGAGTTAATTTGTAGAGAAATAAGATATTGTATTAACTTATACAAATGACATTTATGTCAGCTGACCGAGTAAACATCCGACTAGAAAATACTAGTTGGATTAACGAGACAATACGATTCGGATATCTTCGGGTTTGCAGTACAATGTTCGGGTTCAATGTTACTTGATGTTATCCCGTTTTTTTTCTTTTATACACCTTAGACACAAAGCATTGATAGTACGATATATTTTTGATTCAGAATACAAAACTGCTGATGAATAAATTTTTATAAAAATATAATTATTTCTATAAATACTTATTTTAATAATTAAAATTAAAAAAAGAAATAAATTATTTTTTTAACATTTTATTATGAGAAAAATTTTCAATACATCAAAATTGGCCATAAAACATTTTTGCTTCATGATCTGTTAATATTAAATTAAGTATTGAAATGAGTTTTAAGCTCGAGTACTTTAAGATGTTAGTATTAAGTTATTCGATGAAGAAAAAAAAGTTTCACAATGAATGAACTGCATTTATTAATATTAAAAATTATATATTTTTATTAAAGAGTTAAGATTTCTGTTGCACGGGATTCAAGTAGATTTTCCATTGTATTTACGTCTTTACACCAATGATCTAGTTTTTGAACCATACTAGCAATTTGAGTACGATCTAGTACACGTGGTTGAACCCAAGTCATATTGACAGTGCCTGCTACCTGATCAATAGCACCACGAACAAGACCTTGAGCAAGTGCTTTCATAACTAATAATTCAACTTCATTGATTGGTAATCGAGTCTCTTGAGAAATTTCAGCAAATGTAAGTTGACTGATATTAAAAAAAAAAAAATTATAATTACTATTATTACAATATAACTTTAATCATAACCAATTATATCAGTAAATATGTTGATAGTTACCGATTATTGGCCTGTCTTTTAAATGTCATTTCCATAAGACAAAGAAGTGAGATTTTTTGCCTTAGTTTTAATTCTTGTGCTGCTAAATCGGCTACTTTAGCCCATTGTGACTTTAATTTTTCTAATGCCACAATGTCACCAGCATTAAATGCTTGAAGAAGATCAACAAGCCAAGAGTTTGGTGTACCTTTGAGTGATTGTAACACTGGATGAGCTAATAATTCACCGATATTATAAACTCCGTCTCCTAGAAGAGCAGCTAGACCTAAGAAAAATGCGTGCTGCTCTTGTTCTTGTTTGGTTAAAGTACTTAAATCAATACAGCCTAGATATCTAAATAAAAAAATATTTTTTATAGTAAAATCTTATTTTATTCAACACTAGTTTTATTTTTAAAATATATTGTCCAATACTAGTTCAGGAACCTTAAAGGATTGGATCGCCTAAACTCTCATTTTGAAAGGGAAAAATCATAGAAACTGTGAACCGAATTTCAAATCAAAATATTGAAAACTTTCTAAGTAATAAATTTTCAAAGTCGAAATCACAAATTAATAAACAATAGATCATATCTATAACAATTATTAACATTTTTGTATGGTTATGCGCATATTTTCGAGGCAATAAAAAGACGCTTCTTTTGAGCGGTGGCTGAAATCAATAGCTCAATTTGTACAAAATTTATTGCAAAAAAACTTTTTTTTACGAATTTGTAACTCCTAGAGAAAAAATTGTAGCGACAAAAAGTTTTTTTTTACAATAACTTTTTCGCAAATTCAGATATCGAGCTCAGCCAGAGCTCACAAGAAGCGCTTTATTCCCTAGAGAAATATTAATAATTGTTATAGACATGATCTATTGTTCATCAATTTGATTTCAACTTTAAAACTTTATTACTTAAAAAGTTTTCAATATTTTGATTTGAAATTTGGTTCAAAGTTTCTATGATTTTTTCCCTTTCAAAATGAGAGTTTGGGCGATCCAATCTGATGAATAGTTTTGATTTTAGAGCTGTTTGTTTACGCGGTCGTGGTGAAAAAATCGGTTTTTGTTTACAAAAAATAGTCGCACAGGATTTTTTCCGGTAACAATTCTTTTTCGCGTTATTTATATTATTAAGAACGACTCTACAAAACTTCAAAACGTTTCAAATTTATCCACCTCAGCACGCATCTGATATCCTTATTTGACTGGACTATACCTTAGTGCTGTGCGATAATATTCGGCATGTTTTCCTTGCAATCGATATAATCTGCTAGCTAAGAGATAAAATCTTCCATGAACTGTAGTAATACCATCAGCGTTATCAAGCATTGTCTCAACATCATCGATTATTTTTTTAGTTCTATCTTCATCATGAAGTTTATCCAAAAGAATTTGTCCTTGTAATACTTTACATAATGCAATTGCTTCATTATTATTGGTTACTTTAGGCTCAGTTTTTTCTAAAAATTCAACAGCTTCTTCTTTATTTGTAAATTGTTCAATAACATGGGCTAATATCTCCACAAAAGATAAAGCATTTATTCTGAAAATAAATTATTACATTTTATATAGTTTTGTTTTTAAAGGTCATGGTATTTTTTATAACAATCAAATTAACTGTAAAATTCTTACTTATTTTCGAATGTTGATAAGAAATTTTTATACAATTGTACAAGACTGTCGCCTTTGTGGAGTGCTGGATGCTTGACAAAAGTCTCTAATTTTAAAGTAAGCTGGTGCCAAAGCCTAAAAATTACCCATCATATTGTTTACTGGTTACTTAACTTAACTAGTATTATTATTATTTCATGTAATGCATAAGTTACTTACTTTTTATTATAAAGCTCTTCTAATTGAGCCCAATCAGCGGCTAATTCTTTATCTGTGACATTTTGTCTTTGATTTAAAAATGTATTAACATCTTTAGACGCTGAAGCGACTGCCATGTTTATGTATTAACTAACGATGACCGGCACAATCGTCGAAACTATCTGTACATACCGTTGCGTACCGTGTATTGTGATATCTTATCGTGGTTTGTACGAGCGATTAAAGCGACACCGCGTAGACTACGAGATAAACAGGATTCCGCGGGATTATTTAAACATATCAATACTTAATTTAATAATGTAATATACTCAATCCTATTTTATTTGTAACGTATTATATTTTTGGGAATTTCCAAACCATTTATTTAAGCTAGGCCCTGGTGGGAGCCAGAGACGTCTCTTCCCGGAATGTAGATTAAAGGGTAATTTACATGAAAGGAAAGCAGCAGACGTATACTGTAATCAAAAATTGATTATTCAAATAGATTTAATGTAAAATTGAATTAATTACAAACTTTGGTCTATAGAAAACGTTATACAATACTGGCTAATATTTCTTGAGGGGTAGCATAGAATCGGTAAAAAAAAAATGTCTCAAAATAAAAATGTATATGACTACTTTCATACAAATGTAAAAATATAAAAATAAAAAGTTGTAAAAAAAAAATTCAATAATTAAAAATATATATATATTAATAAAATGTAAAATTATAAATATGTATTGTAAAATAAGTAAATAAAAAAAAATCCCTATAAAAAATGTCTCTCTATTAGAAAATCACTAATAAAAATATTGTTATGTCCTCAACAGCCTCAGGTGCCTCCACCTGTTAATTAATTAGTAAACTCAAGATATATAAGAAACGCGCATTTAAATTCCATTTGAAATAATATATTAATATCCTACAACACTTATTGCGTCTTAACAATATGAAGTAAATAAATTAAATCACAAATCGTCGTGGCACATACTCATTAAATTATATATTTTTATTATAAGAAAGTTAAATAAATAGATGGATAAACTTTATTTTATATTTAGAGAAACATAAATACAGTTTGAGTGGTCTTGGAACGTTTTCTGTCACCTGATACTTAAAACCTAAACAAAACACACGCATAAAAATCATGAATAGGCCCTTGTTCTAAAGTTAACAGTAAATATGGTTATAAACAAATACATACTCTATAAGCAAACAAGAAAAGGAAATATATAATAAATAAATCTTATTTATAAATGAAAACCATATCACAGGAACTTAACTATTATTGTTAATATATATATTTTTATATTAAATAAAGAGTGATTCATATAATAAATGAATTAATAGAAATATTGAAATATAGCATTAGAATAATTATAATGATGTTTCACGATAAATGATAATGTCAATTGTAACGAATAACTAAATATAGAATAATTATAGAACACACCTCTGATAGTCTAGAATATTTAACCGAATGATTGTATCCAAGTACGGGAAAATAGAATATAAATAATATAAGTAATAAGAAGATATAGAATGGATAAAGTAAAGAACGTAAATGTATAAGCTTATATCTCCAATTCGTATTAGTAGAAAGTATAAATGTATAAGTATAATATTTAGTAAAGAACATAGATATATAAGTATTTATACATATAAGCATGAGTGTGAACATGAGAGTAGTGGGGAGAAGTTGGAGAGTGGAGGTCCGAGATCTCTCTGCCGTCTGATGTAACTTGACTTCTCTCCGAGAACTCTTTACGAATACAACTGTTATTACTGATCAAGTTTTATCCATACTTTATAATAAAATTCAGTCTTCAGATAAAAGTTATTTTATCAATTACATCTATCCTTAATCATAGTTAAATTATTTCATTAAATAACAATCATAATCATCATCATCGTAGTAAACAATAAATTTATCCACTGTTTTCAAATTCAAAATTTGGTCCCGCGTGACAACGAACTGCCCACTGTCCAGGAGGTGGCGTCAGCTCCGATCCTAGTAACCTCCCAGGACATAACAATATGGTCACTATTTAAAAATTTCTAAATAATTTTAGTGTGTATATTAAAATATGAATAATTAAAAAAAACTAAATTAAAAAGTCAATAAAAAATGATTACTATAAAAAAAAATATATCTCTATATAAATTAATTTATAAAATTTAATTTCAACAAATAGAAACATAAATAATTAAAAAAAAATAAAATTAAAAAAGTATAAAATCATTTAAATCTATTTAAAATATACTCTGTAATTAAATAAATGAATAAAAAACGGAAGTAATTCCAAATATCACTAAAAAAAAATTACTATAAAAATGAAAAATCCTACAAACCAACATTTGCATAACCAAACGGATCCGTGACGATTTGCACAAAACTAGACTAGTGTTGGTAGCTGGTAGTCGTAGGCATATAGTACAAGTAGGGACTAAGAAGGGAGAACTAGACGTCATATAATAATACAAGTGCTGCCATCCAGTGTTTACATGTTATAGATTAAAAATATTACTAACTATAATTCTTGTTACCGAATAATGTTAAGATAAAGTAGAGGGTTTATATTAATGTCACGTTTTTCTGAGAGATGGCAACTAATCCTTGAAATTGACTAATTTACAAAATTATTTAGATTTTGATGTATTAAGGTATATTGTAACTCTTTTCTGTTTTTCATTTGAAAACAAAACGATTTGATGGTCAAATTTGATTAAATAAATAATAAATATGTTGAGAAGACATTGTTAATGATGTGTTAATAAAAAAACAAATTTTCTCTAAGTAATTAACATAATGACTTAATGGTTACCTTTTTAAATATAAGTAGTCAAGTTAATAAATCTTAAATAGTAAGATAATTATAATTTAACAATTTTGTAGGCGTTAATGTGGAAAATTTAGTTTTAAAATTGATAAATAATGTGAAGGTAAGTAGATAAATTAAATGAATTGCATGATTTTTTTTAAGTATTTGATGGTAGAAACATCAATGAATATAATTTCAATTAATAATAAATTTTGTAGTTATCTTGACAAATGAAAAATAATAAAGTTTTTCAGATGCCATGATGATGAACAATATCATTTTGTTAATTAAAATATAGCTGCTATAATAAAAACAGTGAAATGACTTTCTTGGCTAATTTAAACTAACAAAAACATGTTTAAGGTTAATGCGATTAATTATGCAAATTATATATCCTCTATTCCTATGCAAAAATTTATATTTAAAAAATGACAATACAAGTGAATGTGGATGTAGCTAATGATACGGAATTTATTTATTTTGAGATGAATGAATAAAATGTAAGTATAGTAATATTAAAAAATGCATCTTTAAATAAATGTATGACTTGTAAAATCATTGTTTCCAATTCCATTATTTTCATTAATTGATTTGTTGGAAATTTAGAAAATTTTGGAAGTCTGCAATAGTAACACTTATCCATACATAAAATACTTTAATAGAAAAATTCATTTCAAATAGTTCTCATTTTAATGGTTAGTTTGACTGATAATTATTGTTAAGTTAAAAATTCAATTTTACTGGAATGTATGTTCGGAATATGAGATGGTAAATTGGATGCGAATATTTAAAGGAGAAATTTGTCGTAAATTTTATCTTGTTTTGTATTACATATATTTCACTTTTCATCTAGCCACATTTGAAATTAAAATCGTGTGTAGGTGTAGAGAATACTTTAAAAATACATTATATTTTGTCTGGGATAAAATGATAGAGTAAAAGTTATTGAAATTTTTTTTCTTCTAACCAAATAAACTTACTGTATAATAATCTATATCGAAACATAAAAATTGTTAATTCAGTAGCAGCCTAAAAGTAGGCTGGAAAACTTGAGTTGATTCGAATCGAAACGAAAAGACAAGTTTACCCCGTTACTGTAGAAATGCTTGGCAAAAGTTATTTTCTGAGTTGGGGTATAGAAATGTTCTCGGCGCAAATTAAAGATTTTCACAAATTGTTTGAAATGAAACCCGTTTGAAAGTATTGGAATGCAATGTCCATGATACGGTGAATTTGGTTCTATGAAGTGAGAATTTTATGATTAATGATATATATCGATTAGCAATAGCTGCGAATTCTAAAAAAGCTAGTGAAAAATCTAGAAATTCTGATTAAAGTTAAATAAGAAAACAAAACCGCATATGTAGTCCATTGATTCAAAATTATCTGCTAAAAGTTTACTCCTTAGCACAGTTTCTTCGTAATGAAAAAAGTTTCAAGGTATATAATAATCTTATTAAATATCAATATTTTTAAAAATTCTACAATGTTTTTGTGCAGTGAAAATTAAATATATTAATGAAAAATAATAACTGTAAATGCGTTAATAGAATATCAATAGACTATAAATCCTCATTCAGGCTGAAACAAACCAAAGTCCGTTCTAACACTTTCAAATTAGCTGTAAACAATTCGTACACCACTTAGCATTCAAAAATGATCAACGACAGAAATAAAGCTTTGCAGAGATTGTCCGTCATGCAAATCCTGTAAAACTATATAATTTATTTATTATATTTGAATATGTATCAAAATAATAGGATTTCTCAGTCATTCAAGTTGACCATTCCGTGGTTATTAATGTATATTGAAAAATAACAACGGCAAATTTATAAACAACACATATATTGAACTGAAATTTACAAATGATGGAACCCGCAGATACTCTAACAAAAAACTATCAAATTGACGTCAGTAGTCTAACAATTTTTTTGGCGGTCAAAAATATAATTTGTTGGAGTTTTATATTTGCACAGTTTGTTCGTGGTAGGAATCGTCTATAAATGCATACTTTTTATTCCAAACATGAACATTTTTCAAAATATCAGGATTTTCTGTTCATTCCAGCGAAAAATTTCATGTTTATTGATCTCTATCGACAAATAACAACAGCAAATTGACGAACAACACACGTATTGACATAAATTTCACAATTCAATAGAATTCGAACAGATTCCGAAAAAAAACTACCAAATTGACTTCAGTAATCTACCAATTTAGTTGGCGGTCAAAAACGAAATTTGTTGGAGTTTTAAATTTGCACAGTTTGTTCGTGGTAGGAATCGTTTATAAATGCATACTTTTTATTCCAAACATGAACATTTTTCAAAATATCAGGATTTCTTTTTCATTCCAGCGAAAAATTTCATGTTTATTGATCTCTATCGACAAATAACAACAGAAAATTGACGAACAACACACGTATTGACGTAAATTTCACAATTTAATAGAATACGAACAGATTCCGAAAAAAAACTACCAAATTGACATCAGTAATCTACTAGTTTATTTGGCGGTCAAAAATGAAATTTGTTGGAGTTTTATATTTGCACGGTTTGTCCGTGGTAGGAATCGTCTATAAATGCATACTATTTATTCCAAACATGAACATTTTCCAAAATATCAGGATTTCTTGTTCATTCCAGCGAAAAATTTCATATTTATTGATCTCTATCGCGGGACGTTAAAAAAATTGGTAACTGCTATCGAAAGCATTGGTAGCGGCTACGGATTGTTTCGGTCACTGTTACCGGAATAATGCGTAGCTGCTACCGATTATTTTTTTCTGTGCATTAGTGCAAAGAATATTATAATTTATGAGCTTATACTCTGGTTTCTTAGGTGCTATGCGATATGTTTATTATCATATTTCATGAGCATTATAAACTGTTACTTTATCACCATAGTTAATGTTTTTTTATTTTCAACTAATTTTTGCACACCTCAATCGTTATGAACAGTTACGTACCTCTAATCCCGATGATTATCACTGCTCTTATCATTACGATAGCACCTACAGTTCTTATCGGAGCTTAATGAAATTTTCTACAATTATTCTATAAGCGATTATCTTGATCAGATTCGAAGATGGGCTGAATCGATTGATTAGTTTTGAAATTATGGTTGTTTGGAAAAATCAATTGTTATTCACTATTTAAGTTCATATAACATTAAAACTAAAACTGATAAACGATTCCAGTAAAAATTATCTTAAAGCTTGTTTGATATGCTTCAATTTATGACCTTTAGCTTTATGTTTTGACCATTTCTTTCAATAATTTAATAGCCTTGAAAATTCTAATGAAATCAAAAAATGTTGAAAATATGGTTTTCATTTCACATAACTTATACATGTCCCATTATAATTTAGTTTCGTCAGTTGTATTTTATTGTGCATAAAATAACCTGTAAATTTCACAACTATTATGTATTTAAAAAGTATTTATTTTATTACTTTTAATGGTTCGTACGTACCTGTACGTCTGATAATTATATCTGATCTTGTCATCGTAATAGTAATTACAATTATAATCTCATACTAATTAAATTTTCTATACTTTGCTTATGTGAAAGTTAGTTTGGTACATTACCTATATAATGTTTAGTCAAATCAACTATCTGAAGTTCTCTATAAAAAATTAGTCGTTCTCTTTTTTTACTCTCACTCTTCGAAAACGAGCCTAATTTTATATCATTACTATACACTAATGTATATCACAAGATATATATGAATGTATGAAATTTTTTGAACATTTTTTAAATAATGGGGATTTAAGTTTGATTGATAGTTGACAAAATAAAAAAATAATTAATTAAATTAAAAATATTTTATAAATTTTTTTCTATTATAGATTCTCCTTATACTAAATTGGCCCGTGTCAGCCAAGTACAATCTATCATCACTAAGTGATTGATAATTTGGGAGGAAAAAAAAAAAAAAAAAAAAAAAAAAAATGAGAATTTAATAAGATAAACTTATCCTGTAACCGTCATACACGACCTGAAATATTTCCACAAAATAAAACAATACTCTAATGAATACTTCAATTAATTCGAGAAATTCATTGATATTGAAAAATGTAAACAAATATTTTTATTTTACCACGACCCAAAATACATTTTCCCTTTTAAATATACTCTTGCCAAAAATTAAAGAAACCAAAAAATTCTTAAAATTTTTTAATCATTTTTGCAAAGCTGTAACTCCGTGAAAAATGATCGTATTAAAATTGAAAAAAATAACATTTTGTAGCTTAAAATCTCTTATTTTGGTGCATTTTTATAAATAATTTTTTAGAGCTATAGCTATTGCGCAAACATAAGAAATATCGCGAAACAAAAATTTTTAAAATTTTATTTTCCAAAGAGTCTATGGGCCGTGGAAAAATATTTCCAGATAAAACAATGCATGAGCCAGTTAGCGAATTTATTTTGCTGCAATCTGTATTTTTTTAGAGATTCGTACAACAACTTGTCGCTAAGATATCAGCCGTCAAACGAAAAATGATCCTTTTTGTTTTGACAGTCAATATTTCAGGTACTAATGATCGCACAGTAAATTGAAGATCGGCGTTAAAAATTAGAATAAATTTCTTACAAGAGCCTTTCATCATTTTTAAAAAAAAAATTTTTTTATTTATTTTTAACACTCATTAGAAGTAAATACAAAAAAAAATACCTTTTTTTGAGTTTTTCCGTAAATCAAACGTTATTTTGTAAATATCAATGAAAAGACTAATGTTTCTAATTTCTTTTTTTAGCTTGATGTACCCCCAATAACCCTGTAAATTTTTCAATTGATGTATCGAACCGTTTTTTTCGGGGTGATTAAATAAAGTTTTGCAAAAGAATTGAAGGAACGAGTTTTGTTTCTTAAAAAAAGTAATCATCATCAAAATAAAAAAATTATTTGTTTTGGACTTTTCTTATATTTTTACGTCGGTTACTCAGTAAATGTGAAGAAAAGAGAAAAAAAAATCTGTGTACCGGTAAACCCTGCAGACCAGCCCCAAAACTTCCCACTGTTTTTGAGCTCCTTGAGCTCGAAAACATAATTACTTGAAAATTTTTCGGCTCTTCGAACTCAAAAAACTATTAGACCGTCAAAAACATGCATTTCTCGCGTGGCTCTGATGAAAACTTTATTTTTGAAAATTGGACCGAAACCAATAATTTTCTTTTTTTTTTAATTATCAATTTTCATAGCGGTAAGTTAAAAAACAACGATTAAATCTTATTTTTTTAAATTAATTTCGTACCTTAGAAAAAAAACTCATATCAATATTTATTTTAAACTAAAAATTGAAATTTTAAAGAAAATTTCAATCTCGGACAACTCTCAAAAACCGACCAAAATTACACAACTGTATGACCTATTTTTTTGTAGGTTTATTTTCAATTTACATTTGAAAGAACAAAATTTTCTGAATAAAAATACACTTATTCATCTTGAAAAAAAAAAAAAAAAAAAGAAAAAAATCGATGAACCGTTAACCGTACAAACCAACTTAAAAATTTCATACGGTTTTGGAGCTCGAAAAGATGTTTTTGAATACATATTAAAAAAAAAAAAAAAAAAAAAAATTTCAATACCCGTTTTAAATTAAACAGTACACTTGGTGTTGAACTCGTTTAAGAAGTAAAGAAAAAATATCTTTGAATAATTAAAGAAACAAAAATTAAAATTAAAAGAATTAAAAATATTATTAGCTTAAATTATTATTTACCGTAAGATAAAAATTTGAAATTCAATCAAATTTAAGAAGTTAACAAAACATTTGAGTGAAACATAAATTCGATTAAAATATTACAATATTTGTAAATATTTACTTAAAATTTAAAATAAAAATGGTTGATAAAATAAATGATGTATCATTTTTTTTTATTTTAATAAACAATCGTTTTTTTATGGATTTCATAATTTTTTACATTTTTTAATAAATATGAAAATTTTAATTGCCCCATTGGTGTTTACAAAATTTTCAAATGCCATTAAAGTAATCTAAGAGGTAAAACTACAATTAATAAATTGATATATTTTGCTCGTTGCATTAAATATCACGTTATAACTATCACCAAATTGTTTATTTTTGAGAAATGCATAATATTAGTCACAAACTTAATGTATATATTAAAGTAAAATATATTTACGACTGTATAAATAATACAATTATTTAGTTATAATTTATATATACATATATATGTACATATTATACGATTTAAAGAAATTTATATGTCAATAAAGATTTTATTTTTTATTCCAAAGACGTTAAAATACATAATTTATCGATAATGTTATTTTTTACCAACATTGAAGTTATTTACTTTGATTATAATTTCCACTATAAATACTACTACATTAAGTATCAATTGATACTTCTTTTGAATAAATTTAAAAAAAAAAATAATAATACTATTATTAGTTATTTAAACAGTTATGTTCACTTTTATGGCATATAAACAATTTATATATATAATGTTTTATTTATAAGGATAACTACAAAATGTATGTATCAATTAAAATTACTCGTCAATACAACTACAACAAAAAATTAACTCGTAACAAACTTCTCATCAACTGACTTTGACATTATTTATTTATAATACATTTTTTATTGTATTAGTTTAGAAGTTATTTGTCATTTTTTTAATAAAAAACTTTTCACTTTAACAACTACAAAATAATTATGTTATTTCATTATTTAATATTATTGAAATTACCCACTTAAATTATATTATAAATGAATAGCAATTGAATTAAACATTCAGTAAATATTTTTTTTCTTTATTTACCACTATATCAATGTACAATATACTTAATTCACGTATATTGAATATACATATAATTATCAGACTTAACCACGAAAATATTTGTATTTTGTTATTTATTCAATTTTACAGATTTACTCGCCATCTATAAAAAAAATGTAACATTGTTATAAGAACTCTATTTTATCTCAACATATGATAACAATTATTTCAGATTTCTAACTTTTTGACACTTCATGAAAACACTCAGTATTATTTTTCTTGTAATGTAGTCTCTCTTACTATTTTACTATTTCGTAGGTTGGAAACATTACTATAGCAACCTCGATCTAGGGACATTAAATCTAGTTTTGTGCAAATCGTCACGGATCCCTAAATTAAGGAAAAATCAACCGTTAATTTTCTTTCCAAGTTTTGATATTAAATTGTCGGCCAATTCGGACAGCAAACTTCGATAATTTTAATTATCAAATTACTATCAATTTCAAGCTAAGGTTGTTATGTCCTGGGAGGTTACTAGGATCGGAGCTGACGCCACCTCCTGGACAGTGGGCAGTTCGTTGTCACGCGGGACCAAATTTTGAATTTGAAAACAGTGGATAAATTTATTGTTTACTACGATGATGATGATTATGATTGTTATTTAATGAAATAATTAAACTATGATTAAGGATAGATGTAATTGATAAAATAACTTTTATCTGAAGACTGAATTTTATTATAAAGTATGAATAAAACTTGATCAGTAATAACAGTTGTATTCGTAAAGAGTTCTCGGAGAGAAGTCAAGTTACATCAGACGGCAGAGAGATCTCGGACCTCCACTCTCCAACTTCTCCCCACTACTCTCATGTTCACACTCATGCTTATATGTATAAATACTTATATATCTATGTTTTTACTAAATATTATACTTATACATTTATACTTTCTACTAATACGAATTGGAGATATAAGCTTATACATTTACGTTCTTTACTTTATCCATTCTATATCTTCTTATTACTTATATTATTTATATTCTATTTTCCCGTACTTGGATACAATCATTCGGTTAAATATTCTAGACTATCAGAGGTGTGTTCTATAATTATTCTATATTTAGTTATTCGTTACAATTGACATTATCATTTATCGTGAAACATCATTATAATTATTCTAATGCTATATTTCAATATTTCTATTAATTCATTTATTATATGAATCACTCTTTATTTAATATAAAAATATATATATTAACAATAATAGTTAAGTTCCTGTGATATGGTTTTCATTTATAAATAAGATTTATTTATTATATATTTCCTTTTCTTGTTTGCTTATAGAGTATGTATTTGTTTATAACCATATTTACTGTTAACTTTAGAACAAGAGCCTATTCATGATTTTTATGCGTGTGTTTTGTTTAGGTTTTAAGTATCAGGTGACAGAAAACGTTCCAAGACCACTCAAACTGTATTTATGTTTCTCTAAATATAAAATAAAGTTTATCCATCTATTTATTTAACTTTCTTATAATAAAAATATATAATTTAATGAGTATGTGCCACGACGATTTGTGATTTAATTTATTTACTTCATATTGTTAAGACGCAATAAGTGTTGTAGGATATTAATATATTATTTCAAATGGAATTTAAATGCGCGCTTCTTATATATCTCAAGTTTACTAATTAATTAACAGGTGGAGGCACCTGAGGCTGTTGAGGACATAACACCTCCCCCGTTAATGAAAATTCGACATATCGTTCGTCGAATTTTTCTCTCATATATACACATGTATATAACGATATATAATAATAGCTAAAGCTAATTCTGAATGAAATATAAATTCTGCAAGACAATTACCTATATAAATAATACCATTACTGGTTGTTAAATCGTGGTCGCACATTTACATTACAAGTTACAAAAATAATCATTTTTATGATTTAAAACAAACAGTAAATATTAACTCAGGTTACGCACAATATTTATATAACACAAGAATACATATTTTTTAAGGGTGAGCAGCACTAACCGGATGTTCGAATTTATTTTTCTAATTACGTTTGGAATAATTACGTCACTTAAATGATGAAAACCTTCAAAAAAAAAGTTTATCTTAAACATTTTTCGGAAGCTATAAAATTTTTGTAATAAGAATTGATCAATAAATTCAAAGAAAAGTAAAATTTAAAAACTCGTTTAGTACGGCCCAGCCTTATCATTGAGGTCACGGTGTTTACATTTTAGCAAGAGTTTAATCTAGACTATGAAGTATTATACGGATCAACAAGGTAATTTAATTTTATAGAGTCTTTTGACGAATTTAAAGAAAATTTGATTAAAGTTATACTCGGAAATTCTTATTACTTATGTTATATTATTCCAGATATATTAATTTCAACTTGTTTGTATGTACGACTTGGTATGTGGTGGGGTGAATTAGGTAGCTACATTTCATTATTCCAGGTTTCAGTAATTTTATAAGGGCCTATATAGTTACGATCAAGTTCGTTGGTTTTCGCGTCATTTACCAAAAATACCCAATTTCCTTAAGAAAACTTATTAGGGTTTACCCGACAGTCACAATATTCCTTTGATTTGAATGTAGCTCTGTCTGGATTTTCAGCAGCTTTTTAATTGTGTTACTTGACTTATAATCGGCAGACTAGAAATTACACAACAAGTAAGATTGATTTTCTGATTCTTTTCGTCAGCCATTCAGGGTTTTTAGGGTTCTTGTCAGGTTCATCGTCTGAGGAATAAACGTCATTTAATATCGGTTCAGGAAAAGTATCATTATCATTAAAAGAATTGGCAGGGAGGTTGGTTTGAACCGGATATAAGAAAACTAGATATTTATGACTACAAACATTTGTTGCTGATTCCGGAATATTTAAATATAAACTAGTTTCACTTCTTTTAGATAACTTCAATGTTAGTACTTAAGCATGCATTTCTATAATGTCTCTTTCATTTTCACACATTTCAGGCGAGGACGTCCTCTCTGGCATCTCATGCATGGGGGACTCAAACCCCCACACGACATCCGAGCTCGGTACAACAACTGCTGGGTGGTCCAACCACCCAAGGGACAGGGCTAATAAACCCCTCTGAAGAGGGCTGCCACTCATCCAACAACTCGTCTCCCTGGGAAGAGAGTACTGTCCTCGTTCGAGTCTCGCTTTCCGCCTCAACGTCAGGTCGGCGAGTCGTCGGGAAGGCATCTCTATCCTTCAGATATGTGCACAACGTGCCAAGGGTGGCCATAAACTTGCTGTTTACGCCACTATATTTGGAGGGGGTTGTCCAACAACCCCAGGGAGTCGATGCCATAATTTTTTTTTCACACTCTCTTTTTTTTTTATCTTTTTCTGTTTTTATCCATGCTAATACTCAACCTACTATTTCCTATGAGTTTATCCTCAAGAAGCGGTTTCCCAAGCTTTGTGTTCTAAATCAATAATATATTAAGTAATTTTATGTCAATGGGGTTTCGAGAGAGCGCATCAACATTAGCGTTCAATCGACCTTCCCTATAATTGACTTCATATTCATATTTCCGTACTTCAGCAACCGATGTAGGAGTTAAGATATAGGAATTTTTATTCTATGAGCTCACACCAATGATTTATGATCTGTGACTTTCAGGAGTTCAGGGGCAGAGTAGTAGGAAGGTATTTTCTAATGTCTTCTGGCTGAGAATTGCACCGAGGGCATAAAAAGAAGTGTTTGTTGTCGTGACGAAAAGTTTTGAAAGTGGGGGAACTGGAGAATAAATTAATATCAACTTATAATTAATATCAGAATCTATCGTGAATTAAAATTTCTCCAAATTAAGTAGTTCATCACTATTAATAGTTATACACGGTGAGGTAATATGCTTGTTGTTGTGAGTTTTTATGGAAGCGTCATTTTGAATAAGTTTTGTTTCATTTGGTCTTCTGTGTGGGCTGTATTGTCAGTTTGTTGGTCGTTGTATGCATTGAAATTTTGGTTTGATGTTGTGTTATTTTCTCTAACCCAAGTAAACCTATTTTTGCAGATTTGTGCGAAATGACCAGGCTTAGAACATATTGAACAAATTACGTTCATGGAGTTATTACAGTCTTTTTGTAATGTCCTCGTCCTCCACAAGAAAAACAAATAATCGAATTACGGTCAAGTCGTCTTATATTGTCATTGTTATGTGTCTGAGTTACCCGTACAATAGCCTGGTTATTAGTTGATGATTCCTGTGGCAGTCTGTTATTGTTATGATTTCTTCTATCTCCATAATGATTGTTCGCAAATTTGATATGATTTTGGGAACTACTAATGGAATATTGGCTGGAGTAAGGATTATTACTACAGTGGGAATGTATTTTAAAAAGTGAATTTCTTTGTTCCAATTCTTTTTCTAATTCTACGGCAAGATCTACTGCTCGCGACAGAGTAAGAGGTTTTTGACTAGCAGCCCACAATCCTAACTCTCCCCTAAGACCCCGTACAAAGCTATCTCGAGCTCCTTCTTGGGTACTAGCTAATAACCCGGTTCGTATTTCACCCGAATGCTTATCCATAATTACTTCTGACGTTCCTTGAACGATTTCGTTGATTCTAGTAACGTAATCTACGATGGTTTCACCATCCTTTTAATAAATATTCGAAAGTAACGACTGCCATTGAGATAGAGTTCTACTCGGCACTAAAGCTCTTTTAAGATTTCCCAAAATCCCTTCAAATGCTAATCCCGATTGATTTGAAATATATTTGCTGGCTTTACCCAATATACGAGATTTTATCAACTGAGTTAAATACAATTTACCAGATGGATGTATTAGATTTAAGGTTTGATTATAAAGTTCAATAAAATTATTAACTGGCATATTTTCTCCATTGAATACGGGTATAAGGTTTATAGCGTCTTTGATACTCAAAAATTGGGAATTACTTGTATGAACTAGATTATTGGTAGCATAATTGTGCTCATTATTTCCGTAGCCCGCGAGTACCGGTTCAATTGGTACGCGATTCGAATTATGAACTGGAGTAGCTGGAATGCTAGGGGTTATAGAAGGAGAGATGGTGGAAAAATTGTCATTATTAGTGTTCTGAATGTCAATAGAACTAATCACCACTTCAGTGCTCGCGTCCGAAATGTGTTCGTCTGTAGTCACTAAATTAGACATTTTCGCCTCAAATCATGTTAATGCTTCTATAGTCTTGATTCTATTTGATTACTATATTCAATATATTAAGGAAATACTATATCAAATTACAGTTGAACTTTTAATTATAATTATTAAGATTATGGAATTGTAAATAATACAAAATATTATAATGTGTACTTATTTCGACTGAAACTTATGTCTGATAGCAATTTAAAAGTGTTAAATATCAAATAATCGTCAAATTTCATACATGAATAGTTATAGAATTTCCTTTAAAACAAAATGCCTTTAGTTTTGATATAAAATAATACTTCATAGAATGACTTACAGGTTGCAGAATTAATACAAATAAAATACCTTAAAAAAGAAAATAATCACTTTTCACTTTTCACTCGCGAAATTGCCCTTATTAAAATCGCACTACATAATTTCACTTCACTAATATCTTCTGTCAGCATGAAGTTTCCTCCTAGATGACCCTTCGCAGTTGAATTGACCCTCTGGAATTGGAAGATCGCCGATAAACTTACTGGAACGCCGGAACAGATGCAGAATAATACACTCGATGATGCTTTTGAATTTCAAAACGCTGATGGACCAATCAGGATTTTCCAGAACGCTGTTGAATCTCCAGATTTGCGTTGAACCCAATTGGTGTGACTATCCCACCGCTGTCACCAGTTGTTATGTCCTGGGAGGTTACTAGGATCGCAGCTGACGCCACCTCCTGGACAGTGGGTAGTTCGTTGTCACGCGGGACCAAATTTTGAATTTGAAAACAGTGGATAAATTTATTGTTTACTACGATGATGATGATTATGATTGTTATTTAATGAAATAATTAAACTATGATTAAGGATAGATGTAATTGATAAAATAACTTTTATCTGAAGACTGAATTTTATTATAAAGTATGAATAAAACTTGATCAGTAATAACAGTTGTATTCGTAAAGAGTTCTCGGAGAGAAGTCAAGTTACATCAGACGGCAGAGAGATCTCGGACCTCCACTCTCCAACTTCTCCCCACTACTCTCATGTTCACACTCATGCTTATATGTATAAATACTTATATATCTATGTTCTTTACTAAATATTATACTTATACATTTATACTTTCTACTAATACGAATTGGAGATATAAGCTTATACATTTACGTTCTTTACTTTATCCATTCTATATCTTCTTATTACTTATATTATTTATATTCTATTTTCCCGTACTTGGATACAATCATTCGGTTAAATATTCTAGACTATCAGAGGTGTGTTCTATAATTATTCTATATTTAGTTATTCGTTACAATTGACATTATCATTTATCGTGAAACATCATTATAATTATTCTAATGCTATATTTCAATATTTCTATTAATTCATTTATTATATGAATCACTCTTTATTTAATATAAAAATATATATATTAACAATAATAGTTAAGTTCCTGTGATATGGTTTTCATTTATAAATAAGATTTATTTATTATATATTTCCTTTTCTTGTTTGCTTATAGAGTATGTATTTGTTTATAACCATATTTACTGTTAACTTTAGAACAAGGGCCTATTCATGATTTTTATGCGTGTGTTTTGTTTAGGTTTTAAGTATCAGGTGACAGAAAACGTTCCAAGACCACTCAAACTGTATTTATGTTTCTCTAAATATAAAATAAAGTTTATCCATCTATTTATTTAACTTTCTTATAATAAAAATATATAATTTAATGAGTATGTGCCACGACGATTTGTGATTTAATTTATTTACTTCATATTGTTAAGACGCAATAAGTGTTGTAGGATATTAATGTATTATTTCAAGGTGGCTTTTAGGGTTATTTCGTACATCTAACATCGTGGCGCTACCTGTCAATACCTTATTAGCAAAATTTGAAAATCGGGTTTTTAACGAATGGAAACATATAATTATTTTTAATCGGAAGATTAATTATCGTTATACAAAAAAAAATATTATTTTCATTGAAGACTACTAATGGCAAATCTAGTTTCTTAATTACATTTTTATTATAAATAAATTACTGTTTTCTTTGTTTTAACCGGCAATTATCGACAAATGATTTCCTAGTGATTTAAATGGAAAAATTAATAAAATATCGAAGTAGAGGGGTCAAATGGAAAAAATTAAAGGCTAATTTTTATTTTCTTTTTCATAATTAAGCAATTAACTCACAAACAACTTTGATAGACCGACATTGATCGACAAACGACCAAAAAACGATTGCAATCAGAATAAATCAGATCGGTTTACATTGAGTTTTTTTATAATGAGGAGTTAAGTAAGTGGAGCTGAGATATACAACTTCAGCCATAAGCGATTTCTGATAATCAAGTTGGAAGCGAGCTAGTGGCAACCAACTGCAGCAACTTGTTATCAAGTTGGCCGCAAAGTTTGTTGGCATTTCCATAAGTTGACGGCAATTAGTCGCCTATTTTCTGAGAAAATGTGTGCCAGCAGCTGGCATTCCCTTAGTTGACAGGGTTGACAGAAAGTTAACTTCAATTTTCTCAGAAAGTTGGCGTCAGGTTGCGGCAGTCGATTATCGTCAACTTTCTAGGAATGTTGGTAACAACTTGTAGTCAATAATAACGTCAAAATTTTGAATTTTGTTCTGTTGTATATAAAGTTATATCCGCTAAACAGTACCAAAATCGGGCAACTTAGTGCTATATATATATGTATGTATAGATATAAATGTAGATCAGTTGAAGTATGTTTACGTAGTAATTGCTTCAAAAATACGTATAATTATCTCTAATTAAGTAATTATTATTGACTAACAATTAATGATGCATCAGATAATTTTAAAAATTTTCAAAATATAATCCGTGATTAACTTTCTTATGTTCTATCTAGCTACCCGCAATGTCTATATTTAAAAACTAACTCTTTAATAAGGGATCTACAGTGTATATATATATAATTTAGTGCTATCTACAGATTAATTAAATTATCATTTTTATTTAGTAATTGCGTTGAAAATATGTATAGATCTCTAATTAATACTTTATTATTGACAAACAATGAATTATGCGTCAAATAATACTAAAAATTGAAAAATATAACAACACTACAAAAAAAAAATAAATCCTACCAAAAACAGATTCTCTGTATAAAGTCGCGCCAAGTACACGTTTAAAATTTTTTAAAAGTAAAAAAAAATTATTTTTTACAAAAAAAATAGTCAAATCGAAAAAATACCAAGTACCTAGTATGATGCAAAATCATAACAAACATGTTCATAAAATTTAAAAATAAATTGTATTACAAAATTTCAATGTACTTGGTGTGCGTTACTACATGTACTCAAGCAAAATTAATTTCTAATAAAATCAAATATGTTTTTTTTTTACTCCTTTGTAAGCACACCAAGTATATTGAAATTTTGTTATACAATTTATTTTTAAATTTTATGAAAATGTTTGTTATGATTTTGCATCATACTAGGTACTTGGTATTTTTTCGATTTGACTATTTTTTTTGTAAAAAATAATTTTTTTTTACTTTTAAAAAATTTTAAACGTGTACTTGGCGCGACTTTATACAGAGAATCTGTTTTTGGTAGGATTTAATGTTTTCCTTAATATTTTTCCATAATAATAACTATAACTTTTATTATTATTATTGTTGTTTTATCATTATTATTAATACTTATATTTTATAACATAAACTTAGTCACTATTATGAGTACATGGTAAAATTCTTCAATTTGTAGGTTATATTTTATTCAGATATTTTATTATAGATATTATTATTTTTAGAGATGTTTATTTTTACATAATTTTTTTTATATACGTGTTTGGTTGGATCCGTGACGATTTGCACAAAACTAGATTTAATGTCCCTAGATCGAGGTCACTATAGTAATGTCTCCAACCTATGAAATAGTAAAATATTAAGAGAGACTACATTACAAGAAAAATAATACTGAGTGTTTTCATGAAGTGTCAAAAAGTTAAAAATCTGAAATAATTGTTATCATATGTTGAAATAAAAGGCAGTATGACAACTTTACTCAGGATTTCTTTACTCAGAGCCATCTGTACTCAAAAGCAGTTCTTGAACCACCAGTTTTGTTTTAAAACTGTACTCAATTCTCTCTTTATTCAAGGACGACTTTACTCAATGACAACTGTACTCAATGACTCAGCCAATAAGAGAGCAGGCGTCGGTAAGAAAGAAGTATGTAGGTCGGTCATTATCATGTGGCGCTGAGTGAAGATTCTAAAATTATCTCAGTATTTAATTAAGATAATGAGATATAATTCAAATATTATATAAAAAATAATTTATAAACAACGTTTATACAATAAAAATATGAAATGTACGGATGTTTTAATAGTTATATAATCATTATAATATTATAATTATGAATTTAAGTATATTTATGTTTTAATTGAAAAAATTTGTTTAAAAAACGTAAAATGTTTATACATTAAATTTTGAAATTTATAGGCAAGGTGTTTTAATAGCTAATTTAATAATTAAAAATAAAACTGCAAGAAATTAATGGTTGTTTAAATTTATTATAAATAAAAATAAATATAAAATGAAATATTAAGGATCCTGCAAAATGAGGTTGAGATGTTCGATGTTGCCAAGATTTGGTAGTTCACCTGTTCACCTGCAAAAAAAAAAAGTAATAATTTCTATTAAAAATCTGGAAAGGTTCAAATATCTATAATTTTCAAACTGTCTATACGGAAAAAAAATTATGGGAATCATTCCTATAATAGTATGGGAACGATTCCCATAATGATATAGGAACCACTTCTATAATATTATGGGAATCGTTCCCATACTATTATAGGAATGATTCCCATAATTTTTTTTCCGTATAGACAGTTTGAAAATTATAGATATTTGAACCTTTCCAGATTTTTAATAGAAATTATTACTTTTTTTTTTTGCAGGTGAACAGGTGAACTACCAAATCTTGGCAACATCGAACATCTCAACCTCATTTTGCAGGATCCTTAATATTTCATTTTATATTTATTTTTATTTATAATAAATTTAAACAACCATTAATTTCTTGCAGTTTTATTTTTAATTATTAAATTAGCTATTAAAACACCTTGCCTATAAATTTCAAAATTTAATGTATAAACATTTTACGTTTTTTAAACAAATTTTTTCAATTAAAACATAAATATACTTAAATTCATAATTATAATATTATAATGATTATATAACTATTAAAACATCCGTACATTTCATATTTTTATTGTATAAACGTTGTTTATAAATTATTTTTTATATAATATTTGAATTATATCTCATTATCTTAATTAAATACTGAGATAATTTTAGAATCTTCACTCAGCGCCACATGATAATGACCGACCTACATACTTCTTTCTTACCGACGCCTGCTCTCTTATTGGCTGAGTCATTGAGTACAGTTGTCATTGAGTACCCTGATAGCCAAGTTGGCGAGAAACTGACGAGAAACTTGCAGCCGCAACTGGAACCAAGTTGATCGCCAACAGTTGGTACCTCCAATAGTTGATGGACATTTTCTGAGAAAGTTGGTGGCAAAAGTTGCTTGCAAAAGTTGGTGATCATAAGTTGACGGTAAGTTTACTTTCAATTTCCTCAGAAACTTGCATTCCAGTTGCGGCTCCATACTGCCGCCAACTTTCTGAGAAAGTTGGCGGTAACTTGTAGCCAAAAGTTGCAAAAGCTGAAGTGGTCGATAACTTGTCGTCAAGTTGGTCGGAAACTAATGAATGACCAACTTTTTCTCGATCAACTCGTGTTATCAGGGTAAAGTCGTCCTTGAATAAAGAGAGAATTGAGTACAGTTTTAAAACAAAACTGGTGGTTCAAGAACTGCTTTTGAGTACAGATGGCTCTGAGTAAAGAAATCCTGAGTAAAGTTGTCATACTGCCAAATAAAATAGAGTTCTTATAACAATGTTACATTTTTTTTATAGATGGCGAGTAAATCTGTAAAACTGAATAAATAACCCTGATGACACGAGTTGATCGTGAAAAAGTTGGTCATTCATTAGTTTCCGACCAACTTGACGACAAGTTATCGACAACTTCAGCTTTTGCAACTTTTGGCTACAAGTTACCGCCAACTTTCTCAGAAAGTTGGCGGCAGTATGGAGCCGCAACTGGAATGCAAGTTTCTGAGGAAATTGAAAGTAAACTTACCGTCAACTTATGATCACCAACTTTTGCAAGCAACTTTTGCCACCAACTTTCTCAGAAAGTGATAGTCAACTTTTTAGATTTACAACTTTTGTCACCAACTTTCTCAGAAAATGTCCATCAACTTTTGGAGGTACCAACTGTTGGCGATCAACTTGGTTCCAGTTGCGGCTGCAAGTTTCTCGTCAGTTTCTCGCCAACTTGGCTATCAGGGAACAAAATACAAATATTTTCGTGGTTAAGTCTGATAATTATATGTACAATGCTGGTCATTAATTCCTTGCGGGTAGTATAGCATCGGGAATAAAAACATCTCGAAAAATGAACATATGCATACTTTTTTTATGCAAATGAATAAATATAAAAATAATAAATTAATAAAAAAAAAAAATGCAATATTTAAAAATTTATGTATATTAATAAAATGTAAAATTATAAATATATATTGTAAAATAAGTGAATAAAAAAAAGTCCCTATAAAAAAATCTCTAGATTTATAAATTACTAAAAGAAATATGAAAATATGGTCAATATTTAAAAATTTGTAAATAATTTTTATGTCTATATGAAAACATTTATATTTAAAAAAAACTAAATTGAAAAGTTAATAAAAAAAATTGCTATAAAAGAAAAAATTCCTACAAAGAAACAGTTGCATAAATAAA
Organism: Microplitis demolitor; assembly: GCF_026212275.2. Classification (NCBI taxonomy): domain Eukaryota; kingdom Metazoa; phylum Arthropoda; class Insecta; order Hymenoptera; family Braconidae; genus Microplitis; species Microplitis demolitor. The sequence goes on along the minus strand of NC_068549.1, from coordinate 11,059,119 downwards.
CATGTACTTAAAAAAAATATGTAAAAATAAACAACTCTACAAATAAAATATCTATAAAAATTCGCCTGTTATTGAACATCTCTATAAATAATCACGTATACAATTAAATATTTAGAGAAAGCATAAATTCTAAAAATGACAGTAGTGTCACCACGTGCTCATAATAATAAATAAGTTTATGTTGTAATATATAAGTATTTGAAATATTAGTACTGATGACAAAAAAGATAGATTTTATTTAAGAATGCAATAAAATAATGATCATTTATTTTATAATTTGTAATTTTTTACCTTCCTGCTAAGAAAGTCGACGATTTTCGAACAATTCGGGAAGTTATTGTTTTCACCCCGATTTGCGAAAATCGAAATTTCATTAGATGTCGACGTTTTGAGGTGTTTTCAGGTCCTAGGAAGCTATTCTGACTATTTTCAGAATGATGTACGTGTCTGTATTCGATTTCCGCAAATTTTTTTTTTTATAGCAATTTTTTTTATTAACTTTTTAATTTAGTTTTCTTGAAATATAAATATTTTCATATAGACATAAAAATTATTTACAAATTTTTAAATATTGACCATATTTCTCTTAGTAATTTATAAATCTAGAGATTTTTTTATAGGGACTTTTTTTTATTCACTTATTTTACAATATATATTTATAATTTTACATTTTATTAATATACATAAATTTTTAAATATTGCATTTTTTTTTTATTAATTTATTATTTTTATATTTTTTCATTTGCATAAAAAAGTATACATATGTTCATTTTTCGAGATGTTTTTATTCCCGATGCTATACTACCCGAAAGGAATTAATGACCAGCATTGTAGTTCTACTATAAAACTTAGCCAACTTCTCATTTAGCTGGTTTACATTTAGCCACTTTCATTGGTAGGCTTCCTGATGGTGCCCTGCGTATGAAATGATGCGCAATGATAAAAGTGCTGCTGCAACGCGTTCATTGCAATGGGCTTGTACGACGACATGTATCCAATTTGTTTGCTTCCCAATCCCAATCCCTAATCTCCACTTGCATGGGAAGCAGGTCAGGTTGTGTTGGGTGTTGGGTTCATACAATTGACAGTACAATTATAAACATCAGTTTCTATGTAGTTAATAATTACAGTAAAAAGTTGGGTGTAAAAGTTTAATTACTTATTTAAGAATGAAGCATTTAAATATAACAATAAATATATTTATATCATGAGGATTATAACGTCAAACATTATCATCTGTTTTATTATTAATTATTGTGCATCAAGATCATGCATCAGCGACATTTATCATTGTGTCCGGTAGATATAGAATTTTCGTAGTTGTATGAACCAGAGATTCTCAACTTCGGAAAAGTAGCTCATGTCTCAAATCCTAAGGTATTAATTATAATATATATATGTTGCTGAATCTACTAATTTGAGATAAATTTAAAATATTGAATAACTTCTTTTAATCTATTCCAAAAAAAAAAACAAAAACTCAAAATATGAACACGTAGAAAATTAAAAAAACTATAGATGAAATTTTTTTAAATATTTTTTCTTATAACTAATCGTTTGAATAAAATTCTAAAACTATTGGACGTCGGTTGGCTTCAGTATCATAAATGATTAATTGTAAATTTTAAAAATCGTTCAATGTTAATTTTTTGATTGTGTATTAAATTAATTTGCAGCCGTCTTAAGTATAACAAATGTTTACTAGATATCTTATTTCTTTATTTGCATGAATGTGTGTAAATGTATAGATGATATTTTATATATAATCATAATGTATACACTTTTAGTTACATTAGTTAAATGAATTCATGAGAAATGTATACAATAAAATAATAATAATGGTGATTGTATACAAAATATTTTTTCCGTTATTTATAATATATAATGAAGGTTGATTTGGTTGCAGATACATATAATCTATATTATTGTTGATATAAAATGTCATAATAATAATGACATAATCATTATAGAACTGGATAAATTTACTTTACTGACGCAAAGTTGATTATTTGACGCCAGGTCATTCCGGGTTCGATAAGAAAGATAAAGCGCGCAGGAACTACTGCGGCCATTCCCATCCCCAACATCCGCTATAAAATGTTTGTTGATTTTTTTTTTTTTTTTTTTTTCACTTTTTTTATTCGCTTTTCATATTTGTTTGCTCTCGACAACAACATCTGGTGTCGATTCTAACCGCCAGCTTGTGAATTATATATGTGGATATCTATAAAAAAAAAAATATTTCATTTACAATATTACATAAATGATGATTTGTTGAAATCCTATTCGTTGTTTAAAAGAAAGTGAAGATAATAAGATGATTGATACTGCTTTATAGGTGTAAATTTTGCCTAAGGTAAATTACCCAGTACTTGAACAGTTTTTACAGTGAAATCCATTTAATCATCATTTTGGCAAATAAAAATTAATTAAATCGAAACATATGTGTTCCCGTGAAAAATGAATCATACATAGACATACCAGCTTTTTTAACATAGTCATGCATGGCCATACATGGTTTTGTATGACTGTATATGGTCATGCATAACTGTATTAAAAAAGTTTGTATGCTCATGTATGGCCGTATATGCTCCATGTATGGCCATATATGATCCATGTATGGCCATATATGATCCATGTATGGCCATACATGCTTCATTTATGGCCATATATGCTCTATGTATGGACATATATGCTTCAGTAATAAGTCTAGCGTTTTTTCTCTGAATTAAAAATTTCCATTTCGATTAGGAATTCAATTATTCGCATATCTGATAATCTCTGCGTCGCCAAAATTATTAAAAAAAAAAATTTTTTTTTTTAATTTAGTTAAAATTTCTATACATAGTCATATCAAGTCATATATGGCCTTATCAAGCTATGTATAACCATACATGGTCATATATGGCCATGCATAGAGCATTCATACATGGCCATGTATGATTCATTTTTCACGGGTTACTATAAAAATAGGGACATATTTCAATCTATTTAAAAAAAAATTAATAAATTATAAAATTTTTATATCTTTGCAAGGTTTTTAAAATTTACTAATAAAACAATAGTACTTGAACAATCTATTTAGACAAGCCGCAGTAGTTCAAAACTCTGTGACCAATACTTTAACAAGTATAAGATACAGATTACAGTCCAAAAATTACTAAAAACTCTTCCAACTTTTTTAATTTTCAATTTTATAAATTTAATTATACAATTTATTAATGACTAGTGTATAATGTTAATAAAAATGTATAATACTTCAGTTAATAGAAAATTAATAATTTATTTATTTATTTTGACGAACACAATGAATATTAACAAATAAATTTATTAAACAACATGGACATATAGATTTGAAAAAAAATTTTACTTGCAATTTTTCAGTTTATTTTTCTATTTTACTTGATTTATTGAATATAAAACACTAAAATTATCAGATGTTCTCAAATCTTGCTATCATTGAAAATGTTTATGTTACCCATTGCATGAATGATTAAGGTAGTTGTCCTGCTACAATATTGTCAAAAAGTTATGAGCCACATGCGTGGTAAGAGAAGGTTAGGTTAAAATGAGACATTACTTTTATTTGATACTGTATGCGTGAGAAGGTTACGTACACACTACTCATTACTCATATATAAGTACACACAAATAGTGTTGAACATTTTCTTAAATTATAATTTGACAACGTCGCATATGCTTCACCAGTTGCTGTATAGTGTACTAAGTATCTGTTTAAATTCACCGCTCAAATAGTCAATGCATACTCGCGTACAGCGTTGTCAGATTCTTTCTGTCCAATGCATAGACAAGTATATTTTTTATTTATTGTTGAACTTTGAATTGCTATATCTCAATAATGAGATGGTGAATCCTTTTTTTTTTTTTTTTAAATTTAGGATAAATTCATTAATTTTCTGTTAGTTTTTCAAAAATTTCTGACTGTTAGTTTTGTTATTAGAATCGAGAACGCGACTTAAAACGTATACTCCTTATTGCTCGTAATATTGATTATCCAAACTTTGATTATAAATATCTCGAATTAGAGATGGTCAATCGTCTTCAAATTTTAATGGTAATTGTATCTTAATACCCTTAATAAGTATAAAAAAATTTAGAACTTTCTGACACTATGTCCATCACCCAACAACTACCTTAAGTTAGAATGTTGTAAATAGTCTATTTTTATAAAACTTACAACTTTTCACTTAAGATAATTTTTATTCATAATATTTATCAATAACAAAAATTATTAAAACAATGAATTGATTGTTTTTATTTTTCAAAATCAATTAAATAACATTATAGTAACCTGTTCAACTTACTGTTGCATGTCGAAAAACATAGGACCTATGCTTGAATATTTTACGTGATCTTGTTCAAGTATCGGGTACGACTTAAAAAATTAGAAGGTATAGTTAGACGATGAAATTCAATTTCCAAAAATAATTATTTGACCTCGTAAAAAATATATTATGTTTAAAAAAGTCTATTTTATGTACTGGTAGCATTTCTTTTTACTAAATTATTTATGTCACATACTTTTTGACGGTTATTCAATCACTTTCAATTATTTTTATGAGAAAAGAAGTATCAATCGGTTATTCATTATACGGTAGTATTAAATTCATTAAAATTATTTCGGTATGAAATGAAAAGATATTTATTACAATTATTTCCTAACTTTTCAAACAATATTGCGATAAAAAAATTTCTTATTGTGTCATTAAATGTGAGTTCATACATTCCAAGTGTTGTGTATGTTAATTGTGAACTTAATTCATATTTTATTTGAAATTCAGTAAAGTAAAAGACCCAGTTATTAACCCTGGCCCAGTTTCTGACATTTTCAACTTTTTTCTTACTTAAAAAGAGCGCGTGTACCAGTGTGTACACGCAGTAGAAGTGAAACTTCTTTGGCTCATATTTATTAAATGCTATAATCAAGTTTTATTTCAAATTATTCTTATGTTTAGGTAACACATTTATAATTATTATTTTAAACAGTACATTGATATGCTATTAGAATGGAAAAGGTATCAGTATAAACTAAATTTGCATTTTTAACACATAATAAATTAGAAACATTTTATTATATGCACTTACAAAAAGTATTATTATTATTTTATTTCAGTTACACTTATGGGTGTTTCAGTGTATACTTTTGTTACTAAAGGCTTATGATAACTAACATAGGAAATATATGTTTTACACTGAATATCATCTAAAAACCTCTAGAACACTCCATTGATCGTTGCATTTGATCTTGTTGCTATCATTCTATTATTTTCTAAAGATAGATTCAAATTATCTTTCAAAAATTCAATTAATCGTAATAAGCTTTCTAATGCGAAATTGACATTAAAATTTCCACATAAAATCATATAGGTACTTTATCGTAATTCCTTTTGAGTATAGTGGAACCTTGCGAGGTATATGGTAGCAATGATCGATGAAGGAACTCAATGATATCATCTATCTTTTTATTCGGAGTAATATTTATTGCTGCAATTATAATTTTTGGTCCATTGTCTAATTTACATTCAGCTATGCACAAAACTGCAACGAAGATTGCATTGTACCATAGATATCAGGTTGAGTGACAGAAAAATTCATTGATGGAGTTATAATGTTAACCACATCGTTAGAATTTTGATATATCCCATCTCCTCCTGCTCTCATATTTGGATATTTAAATTTTACAATGCAATTAAAATTGGGAATAGGTATATCACTTTCATTGTCCAGCCAAGTTTCTGATAAAACTAAAATATTTGGATTCTTCACAACTGAATCTTCCAAATCTACTGCATGAGCTCTCAGACTTTAGCAATCAAAAGTAAATATTAGTTTTTTCATATTTATTGCATTACTATTTAACGTCCCGGGAAAAACGAATCATATATGACCATATATCGCCAATTTACATATATGGCTGTATATGACCACATATAGTGCTATATTTTTCAAAAAAAAAAAAAAAAAATGATAAAATAATGAAAAAAAAAAAAAAAAAAAATTCATGACAATTAGATCTCATGTATTCTAATAGTATCTAAAGTAGATCATTGTTTTTTTTCTTCGATGAAAAATCACGGCGTTGGCTGGATTCGATCCTGGGTCCTTTAGATTCGGAGTCTGGCGCGCTAACCACAGTGCTGAGGGATAAACATGAAATACAGTCTTTTTTATTTATTTAGATGCAGTCGCATAACCATATATGATTTGTTTTTCCCGGGATTCGTCAGAAATACTTTGAATTTTATTAAATTTTCAAAACCACATACATTTATAAATTCTTCTGTGTAAAAAAAATAGATTCCCAAAAAACAAATTTAGATCTAGCCAAATCTAATTAGAACAAGAAAAATCGGAATTTCTCATGATTTAGATCTGCATTGATCAAAGTAGATATGTTCAAATTATTTCAGACTTATGAGGATCTCTTTTATCTATAATTTTATAAAAGATTTTATTATAAGAGCTTTGAAATTTTCATAAATATCAGAATTTAGACTTTTTTGAGTTTAGGGATTTTCCATTTTTTGTCTTGATCTTCGTAGACAAAAAATAGAAAACCCATATTTTCGTAGATTTTACTTATGTGAAGGATTAGATCACCGTTGATCAAAATAATTTGTTTCTCGAGTTCTTGTGTGTATTACATACATAGCTATATACAAATCATTTATGGTCATAAGTTAAAATATATAAATTATTAATCTATCTATATAAATAAAAATCAATTGCTGTTCGTTAGTCTCGCTAAAACTCGAGAATGGCTGAACCGATTTGGCTAATTTTGGCCTTGAATTATTTGTGGAAGCCCAAAGAAGGTTTGAAAAATAAATAAATATGAGTTTAGTGTAGTGCCAGAAAGCTCAACTGGTAGAGCACTTGGCGTGATACCGACATGGTCTGGGTTCGATTCCCAGTTCAGGCTATCTATATTTTTCTAAATTTATTTATAAATTGTCTTATTGAGATGGTTTGCAAGTTTAGGTTTCCACTATATTAAATTGGTGTAATACCGTACGATGGATGGTGTGGCTCTATAAGTTATAGATCAAATTGAACGGAATATAGTAAAGTGCAGGATAGCTCAACTGGTAGAGCACTCGGTGCGATTCCGACATGGTCTGGGCTTGATTCCCAGTTCGGGCTATCTATATTTTTCTCAATTTATCTATAAATTATCTTATTGAGAAGGTTTGCATGTTTAGGTTTCCATTATATTAAATTGGTTTTTTATATAATGGCAACCAATTTAATATAGTGAAAAGCTAAACATACAAACCTTCTCAATAAGACAATTTACAGATAAATTGAGAAAAATATAGGGGACGTTCCACGCCAAATCGGACACCATTTAGCTTTCGCACCTCAGATTTTTATATAACTTTTTTAACTATTAGTATAGGTTGAAAGAGGCTTTCATGATTTTTTTCAAATTTTTTCTCCCAACCGTTTTCGAAATATCGAATTTTGAAAAATGTAGAGATTTTTTCTTTCAAACATCTGTAACTTCGCGAAAAGTGGTTTAAATAAAATTTTCAAAGAGACAAAAAATGTTCATTTTTAGACATCTTATCAGTAAAGAATATTAAAAAATTTATTTTAACCACGCTTCTATTGAAATTCAAACTTTTTCGTATAAACTGTCGATTTACAAAAAAACACGTACTGATCGATTTTCCTCATAATTTTTCACGGAAAACTGTCACCTATTCTACAACTTTTCCAGATATGCTCATAATGGGACAACGATGGGATCTATTTTTTTTTTTTTTAATTTTTTAAATTTCATATTCCAGTCTTTTTTAAAGAAAAATGTCTTAAATAATAGCATGCTTAGGATTTACTGTTAATAATTATTCGACACACAATTATCATCAAAATTTTCTAATTTTATTTCCTCAGAAAAATTATTACTAATTAATTTATTATTATTATTATTATTATTATTATTATTATTATTATTATTATTATTATTATTATTATTATTATTATTATTATTATTATTATTATTATTATTATTATTATTATTATTATTATTATTATTATTATTATTATTATTATTATTATTATTATTATTATTATTATTATTATTATTATTATTATTATTATTATTATTATTATTATTATTATTATTATTATTATTATTATTATTATTATTATTATTATTATTATTATTATTATTATTATTATTATTATTATTATTATTATTATTATTATTATTATTATTATTATTATTATTATTATTATTATTATTATTATTATTATTATTATTATTATTATTATTATTATTATTATTATTATTATTATTATTATTATTATTATTATTATTATTATTATTATTATTATTATTATTATTATTATTATTATTATTATTATTATTATTATTATTATTATTATTATTATTATTATTATTATTATTATTATTATTATTATTATTATTATTATTATTATTATTATTATTATTATTATTATTATTATTATTATTATTATTATTATTATTATTATTATTATTATTATTATTATTATTATTATTATTATTATTATTATTATTATTATTATTATTATTATTATTATTATTATTATTATTATTATTATTATTATTATTATTATTATTATTATTATTATTATTATTATTATTATTATTATTATTATTATTATTATTATTATTATTATTATTATTATTATTATTATTATTATTATTATTATTATTATTATTATTATTATTATTATTATTATTATTATTATTATTATTATTATTATTATTATTATTATTATTATTATTATTATTATTATTATTATTATTATTATTATTATTATTATTATTATTATTATATTATTATTATTATTATTATTATTATTATTATTATTATTATTATTATTATTATTATTATTATTATTATTATTATTATTATTATTATTATTATTATTATTATTATTATTATTATTATTATATTATTATTATTATTATTATTATTATTATTATATTATTATTATTATTATTATTATTATTATTATTATTATTATTATTATTATTATTATTATTATTATTATTATTATTATTATTATTATTATTATTATTATTATTATTATTATTATTATTATTATTATTATTATTATTATTATTATTATTATTATTATTATTATTATTATTATTATTATTATTATTATTATTATTATTATTATTATTATTATTATTATTATTATTATTATTATTATTATTATTATTATTATTATTATTATTATTATTATTATTATTATTATTATTATTATTATTATTATTATTATTATTATTATTATTATTATTATTATTATTATTATTATTATTATTATTATTATTATTATTATTATTATTATTATTATTATTATTAT